>NC_043967.1:31679244-31892673 GCF_902148855.1 Sphaeramia orbicularis
ACAAATGCAAATTATTCTAATAGATATACAGTTATATAGAGCTGGCACGATGTTTCAAATGAAATTAATCTACAACATAATTTTTTGAGGGAAAATCTTAATCATTTTTAGAAACTTATTCATTTTATATGCACCTTTTTTTTTTTTTTTTTTTAGACAACTATGACTTTTAAAATCAGTTGTGCTGTGTGTTTTATGTTATATGTATGTATTATTCTTAGAGTATCATGTTGGAGGTGCAATCATTATAAGACAAAGTCCCTTATTTCTTCTTTGACTGTAAGCTGAATATCACTGGGTTATGGGTGGGAGCTTAGACTTTGGGAAACACTGATCATCATTTTTTGAGGGAAAATCTTAATCATTTTTAGAAACTTATTAATTTTATATGCAACTTTTTTTTTTTTTTTAGACAATTATGACTCTTAAAATCAATTGTGGTGTGTGTGTTTTATATTATACGTATGTATTATTTTTAAAGTATCATGTTGGAGGTGCAATAATAATAAGACAATGAAGTCCCTTATTTATGAGTGTGATCTTAGACTTTGAGAAACATTGATCATCATTTTGGGCACTTTTCTAACATTTTATGAACCACCAGTTTATTAACACTAAATACTTCATCTTTAATCTTTTAGTTGCAGCCCTAAACATATATCTTCATGGATGGATGGATGGATGGATGTAACACCTGATATTAGGGCGTTTACACAGTTGCCCATAAAGTTGGAATAAAAATATTTTCCCCTCTTCTCATGAAATAATTGTGATTTATTCTTGATAGATCAATTGTAACTGGACTTAGTATGCATCATTGGACCTGTTTAAAGGTGATTACCGATGTGTATAAATAGGAAAACAGAATTATTCTAACTTCATAGGTAACAGTGCACATACATCTCAAACAAGGTGGAGCGATGGTTAAAGCTGCAGTTTCTGTTTCTGTTCTAAGATGTTCATTTTTCATTCCGATCTGAATCTAAGGTCTGTTCTGTTCTGGTGTTTCTCGGATCTCCCCAAACGCAGAATTTCCGAGGTGGAATCCCACACCTTCGCCAGACTCCGCAGCCTTCGCACTTTGGACCTGAGCAACAACCAGCTGGCTGTCATTCACCCCGAGGCCTTCACTGTCCAGAACCAGTCCCTTCGGGAGCTCAACCTGAGCCGGGCCCTCTACAACCACTCGTCGGTGCTGGACCTGGCCACGTGCCTGCGCTGGAGCTCCTTGGGAAGCCTGCGGGTCCTGGATCTGTCCGACAACAGCCTCATCTATTTACCTTCACGCATCTTCTCCCACCTGACCAACCTGCGGAGGCTCCAGCTGTCCAACAACTCCCTGGTGGCCATACACAACTCCACCTTCCTGGGCTTGGAGCGGCTGGAGGAGCTGGACCTGACCCTCAACGCCCTCAAGACGGTGCCCGAGGAGGGTCTGACCGAGCTGGACTCCCTGCCTAGAACTACCCTCCTGCTGGGGGAGAACCCCTTTATATGCAAATGTGGAATTGAACCTTTTACCATGTGGCTCAACAGATCCCAGGGCCGCATCAGGGACGTGGAGGGCCTGGTGTGTTCGTTTCCCGCCAGCATGAGGAACACGTCGCTGCTGGTGGCGGGCAGGCTGACTCTGGGATGCCACCAGAGGGACGCGGGCGGAGATCTGGCCCTGCAGACCTCCTATGTCTTTCTGGGAATCGTCCTGGGCTTCATCGGCCTCATCTTCCTCTTTGTACTTTATCTCAACCGCAAGGGCATCAAGAAGCGGATCTACGACATGCGCGACGCCTGCAGGGAGGTGTGGGAAGGCTACCACTACCGCTTCGAGATCGACTCCGATCCCAGGTTATCGCAGGTGTCGTCCAGCGCAGACGTGTGAGAGGACACCGTCTTTTTTTTTCCTTATGAAACAGACTTTTTCTAACGCATTTATCTGTAGCGACGTGTAAAAAGTGTACAGATTTGTCTGTAAATATATACATACAATAGAGTTAATAATCATTCTGCCTTGATTAAAGCATGCACTGCCCATCTTTTCTTGATTCGCAGCAACTAACCACCCTCTTTTCAAACACAAAATCTCAAGTGAATATATTGTCCGATGAATGTTATGTCATACAGTGGTGGAAAAAAGTTTTGGACACACCATGCATTTGTGATATATCATCAAAGACCCAGGAAAGTAGAAGTTTTGTCTTTTTTACATTAAATAATTTACTTGATTGGAAACGGCATGATGCAACAGTTTTTTAAGATACTTTTTTTTTTTTTTTTTTAATGGAATGTCCTTTGCATTGGACGTAAAGCTGTGAAACTCTTGTCCCCTACACAGAACACAAAGCATCACTGGGTCTCAGGACGATATTGCATTAAAAATCACTGAACTCTACCAGGTATTATTCCAGTGTTTTCCAACCTTGGGGTCGGGACCCTACATGGAGTCTCCTGAAATTCAAATGGGGTCACCTGAAATTTCTAGTAATTGATAAAAATAAGATAAAATTAAAAAAAAAAAAAAAATTGCTAATAAAAAACATATGGTGAGTTGACAGAGACAATCCCAATCTTTAACAGACATGACAAACTGAAGCTGAAACTGAAGCACTGTGGTTCTGTTTATCTTTCAAATGTTCATTGTGGTCAGTTTCAGATGCTGCAGCTCTTTCATAATTCATAGTTTGAGTTCTTGTTTGTTCAGTATTAATTGTCAGCCTTGGAAATCCAAGCTGGACTGACTGTACATATCCTGACCAAGGAAAATCAATCAAAGCTCACTTTGTGCAGTAATCTACACCTGGCTTTTCTGCCTCTGTTCAGAATAATATACATTATATAGACTAAATGTCATCTAAAATTAATGTTTATTTACAACATAGTATAGCAAACTATTACATGATCAAAAACAAATTAATTTTAGCAAAAAAAACAAAAAGTCTTTGTTTTGAATGTTTGGGGTCGCCAGAAATTTGTGATATTAAAATGGGGTCACGAGCCAAAAAAGGTTGGAAACCACTGTATTATTCCATTCTCCAAACTTACATACTCTATTCTGCACATGCTCAGTTCCATCAAAGTCAAAACTGGATGTTTCGGCAAAATACTGAAACACATCCAGGACATGACAAGCGGAAACTGTCAAGAATTTAATTTGGACATTTTTGTTTTTTATTAACAATAAACCAAAACAATTTGCATTTGTGTCTGATGCAGCCAAACATAAAATCGATTTTAATATTTGAGATTGTGTTCCATTTTAAAACTTTTTTCCACTCCTGTATATTGCTCTTTAAGTCCACACTAGAGCAAAAGTAAGTGCCTGAAGTCAGTCATGAGTGAAAACAAAGCTGAACTCACTTTCGACATGGCACGCTTTCATTTATTGTTCCACGTCCGATCTCATCTTCATATTTAATTTGGACTAAAGGCGACAAAAAGCTGCAATAAAATCCTGACACTATGAAAACAAAACTCTGGGAATTCAAAGCACAATCACTCGTTCATCTTTGAACCATTTCAAGCCCCTTTGGTCCTCCATCCCTCGGCCCCCGGGGTGCCAGAAAGGAATTAAGCCCCCCCCCCAAAAGCTCCTCCAACGCTCTCTTAAAATCACCACCCTGCTCCTCCTCTGGCTGTTGGATAGGAAGGGGAGGTGGAAGGGGAAAAGGGGGGAAGGGAGGGGGAGGTGGGAGCAATCCAGCAAGCGCAGACCGGCGGAAACCTCCAAGCCCCCTCATTTTTTTTCCCCTCCCGTTTTTCCCTTTTTTTTTCATGAAACGTTGCTTTGTTTCAATTCCTTGGGTTTTATTGTCAGAATGATGAGAACCAGTCGCGTAGTGAGGCCGCTGAAAGCAATCTCCCTCCTCCTTAAAGACAACAGCCGCTCTGGAAGACTCTTTGAAGGAAAAATCTGGCTCTCCACGTTTTTCTGTTTAAGGGGATTTTTTTTTTTTTTTTTCTTTTCCAGTGATAAGATACAGATGATTCTGAAACACCAGCTACATTGTTTCATTCAGCACTTTGCTCTGACCGGCGAAGGAGTGTTCTCGTCCTTTTTACACTTTTACATTTGGGGAATATGCTACGTCTTTTTTAGCAAATTCTATTGTTATTAGGAGTCAGAAAATGTATTGCTTAGTTAAACCCAGAGCCTTCACATGCATGTTTAACCCATAAAGACCCAAACATAAACCATCTACTGATATAAACTGTTTAATCCCTGTTGATCCACTAATACATGTAAATAATTGGTGTAAAATGCAGTTTGTCATCTTTTTTATGCTCATCAGATATGACCCATTTGGATGTTCAGAGGCTCCATCATCTACAACCTTGATTCACCAGTAAATCCCTTGGATTCTGATCAATGACAATGGATGGAGTCACTTGATTTATAATAGATTTTGCTAAAAAAGTCACTTTTTCTTCAGTTTTCTCTATTTTTTTTATATAACAACCCATCAATTTTACTCTGAGCTTTTATGAACATCTACATGATCAGTAAATTAAATGTAGAAAAAATATCTGATTTATATAAAAAAAATAAAAAAAAATACAGAAGATAATATTACTTTAAATGGTGATAAATCACTTAACCCTGTAAAGCCTGAACCATTAAATCATTAACAGAAAATTCCAGTTCTTTGAAATTGGAGCCTTTATTGGTCCTTCTGAACAAACTTTTTTTTTTTTTTTTCCCCAAATATAAATTTCCATGAATGAGTTTCAATTTTGTATCATATTTGATACATCAGGTCTCACTGCTCAAATATTATTTTTGAACAAACAAAAACGTAATATAACACAAACATGCCTAACAAATTGGTAATTCCTTTTCAAAATTGTCAAAGTTCTGCCTCCTTCCTCATTAACGACAGTCTTGTAGTGTCACTTGAAAGGCCTCTGGTGAATGAACTCCTCCCCCCTAATGGATTATGTGTGTATTGCATGTATCTAATTGTATACATCATGTTTTTCAAGAAAAAAAAAAATCATACTGATCATGTAGAGAACTTCAAAACTCATGTATCAAATATGATACATTTGGCATTATAGGGATAAGGACGGTTACATATAGAGAAAAATGTCTTTGGGAACTGACTTAATACTAACTGTCACACTGGGTCCTTATGGGTTAAGCAAAAACAAGTGGAAACAAATCAAACAATAGTCTTGTATCAGTTCTGTTCTGCTTAACCTTTTAACATCCATCCTTTTCACTGAACCCCCAGTGAAAGTCCAGGCTCCTTTCGTGTAGGGTTAGGGTTAGAACAGGAAGTGTAAATGCATGTATTACACTTAGAGTTTCTGTTAAACATGTGGCTAAAACATAGCTTCAATATGTAACCCTAACCCTTAAATGGGGGGTCTGGAGGATGTTTAGAGGTTATTATCACATGACAAAACGGCTCAGTTGTGTTGCCTTTTGATGTGACACTAAAGGAAACACACACACACACACAGAGGATAACTGTTCCTCCTCCAAGTGTTTATTGCCCAAATTGCCTGCTATCTAGGTATTCGGGATCAGGGAATGGAAGCTTGGAGTTAAATAAAACAGTCCTCCATTGTTTGACGCCAAAGTTGCATCTACTTCTTCTTCTTCTATCAAGATGTTCTGGGAAATCCTCAGTCCAGAAACGTTGATAACTGCATCATTTTCCTGCATGTGTACTGATGAAATAAAACTGAAGAAAATCATTTTGTGTGTGCGTTCATTTGGCCTAAATGTGATTTGAAACATTACGCAGCTAAAACATTCAAGCGTCATTTCTACCACATTAAGCCGGGGCATTTACTCACAGAGGAGAAAACAATTGAGGCTGGTGGGCCGACACAAAGGGCGGCTCGGATGGTGAGACGCCTCAAATAAGCTTTGTTTTCCAGTGCGTAAGATGCCTTGTGATACTCATTCTCTTTCTTCCCTCACAGACGCCCATTATGCCGCCGCGTAATAGGATTCACTCATGATGACAAAGTTGAGCGCTCTGATCCAGCCATTGTTAAAGTCTCATCATTCTTAATAATTGCCTGTGGGAGAAAATCTCAGGGGAAGTTTTCATTTGCTATTACACAAGGCGTCACAACCGGGACCATTAAGCCGGCCACGAGTTATTGGTGTCAATTGGTGGAGGGGAAAGAAGAGTTATTATTCCCTGCATGTCATTACTTCCGTTTTCAGTCATTAAAGTGTGGATTAGGGGCCGAGCCTGTTTTGTCTTCTGAGAGGCTGTCTCTATGAAAAATATATGGTCTGTTTACTATAGTCGGTGCAGGATCATCTCAGCAGGGATGCAATGAAAATGGAGGAACCCTGCAAATACATCCAGACACTCTCCATTACTCCCAGTGCAAAAGAGGCTTGTTAAAAAGCAGAAAGATAGCTCAAATTACTGTGTTCTTTCAGACTATAAAATGAAGATTATGTTTTCATCTATAGCTTCACTTTACCGTCTTATATTCCCATAAGTCATCACTCAAAACACTGAGAAGAAGCTGTTATAGAAACTTCTAAAAAGATCTTTACGTAGCTGTAGCTGACGTGTGATTTGCTGCTTCAAAAACACAGACAGTACAGCATTAAAAGTTCAGTATTTTCACTTAGGAGAGTGTTTCGCCGGAGCGCAGCAGGCTTTTTATTTTATATGACTCCTGTCTCTGGGAACATCTTGGTGCCATTACATGGGTTTAATAGCCATGATAGAGAATATGCCTTAAAAGTGAACACCACATCTGTGAGGAATTGAACATGTTAAAAAACAGAGACCACAACAGTCAGCAGCATGACGACAAAGACAAAGTGGCATTTACCCCCCTCCTATGGCAGAATGGGACCAATACAGCCATCTGTAGGTCACATGTCACCTTTTACATCCGCCATCACTTATTACCGTAGAGACGTCTGAGGAAATCTGCTTTACATTTGCATGAGGAGAAAAATGATTATTATAGTCAAGAACTGTTATGGTGTAAATTATTCAAATAAAGATAAAAAAAAACAAAAAACAAAACCTGATTAAATGGTTTATATGTAGTGTTGATATTCCAAACTCTCAACAGCAGCACGAAGTCACGCACCAGAACACACATAACCCTTTATCAGGCAAGGGACTATTTTTGGTAATTTTCACATGCATTACAAGACAGTAGTCGTTTTTCCTTTGACCCTCAAATTGCACGAATATAACCTGCGTCTAAAAATTTGCCTAATGGGAAAATGTCAATTTCATCAAAATTCTCGTTTTCAATGAAAAGTTTTTGCACTAGCAAGAGGTGGTTTTTCAGGCAGAACAAAATTGGTATATCATGCAAAACTGCAATGGAAAGACCTTTCCTTGCAACTAGAGTCACTTGAATAAAAAAAAAACAAAAAAACAAAAAACAGATGTTGATGGATGTTACAACAAGTGAAGAAGAAGAGTTTTAAAAGAAACATGGTGCGGTATGTGTGGACACACCAGGAAACTCAATCATTTTTAACCCTTTCATGCATAGTGGTCACTACAGTGGACAGTTATTCTACAGCTGTTCTCTTGTATATTCATGGATTTTGTTGTTTTAGTTCCATATCAGCTTATGCATCATCTCATACACTGCAACTGATACCATTACTGTAACTTTGCTGTTCTTGATAAACCTGATCTGCAATAACATGTTTGACTGTAAATCAATTGCTATTAGACCGTTTTCGTTTTGTTTTTTGTTTACTGTTTTTTTGCATATTATCTCCATGAAGTAAGTAGTAACTAGTATTAGAGTATGTTAAAATGTGACAAAACATCAGATTACCAGCATTAAACATGGTTTTATTTCATAGTTTTCACACAGTATATCTGTAAATACATGTTTCTTTGCTTCAAAAATTAAATGCATGATATCCAGTTAAGTGGACATTTTTGCAAGTCTATGAAAAATAGGTTCAGAAAAAAATTTAAATCGCATTGTTTTTTTTTTCTCATGCCTAAAGAGGAATAAAAACCCTCTGGAAAAAAATCTTGATTAAGGTTCTCATAATTCATGCATGAAAGGGTTAATGTAGTATGGGATAGAGGGGTAATATATAATAATAATGAATATATCTGTAAATCAACAAGATACTTATGTTTGTCGCCATGTTTATGGAATGACTTCTCGTGTCATCTCGCGATAATAAATTAACAAATCTCATCTGTGCGCTTTGAGTATGCGTTCGTAGAAAAGCGCTATATAAATCTAATCCATCATTATTATTATTTGTGATTTAATGGAAAAAACGACATTACACACTTCTGTTTTTTTTGTTTTTTTTCTCGACATTTAGCAAATTTTAGTAAAGTTTTGCACAGATGTCCAATGGAAAAGCCACGAGTGGCAGCAACAGTTCCAGTGAGGACAGTGAGTCAACAATCTCAAGTCCAATGTGGTCTCCAGGGTCTGTAAGGTCCACCTCTGCATGAACAGTGAGTGGACCTGCTTTGTTAGGTACCATGAAGTAATGGTACTAATGTAAGGAATGAAGGTCAAAGGGATCATGTGGATGTGGACAGGGGTCTGGATCAGCACTGATGTTGATCTAATGTTCTAAAATACATGTTCCTTTCACCATGCATGTGTTTTTCATGTATTTTATACATATATATATATATATATATATATATATATATATATATATATATATATATATACATACATATACACACACACACACACACACATACATACATACACACACTTCTTGTATTTTTTTTATTTATTCATTTATTTTTTTGCTACTTATGGGTAAAGAACCAAATATGGTAACTTCATTAACCTTGATTTTCTACATAACAATAAGAAATTGTGAAAACTTTCATTAAAGTAATAAAGTCTTATGTCCTCCAATAACACACTAAGGTTGAAATTTTGATTTTCAGAGTATTTTTATGAGTGAACTATAAAGAGTTAATGACCACCATTAAATCAACATTATGTATCCAGACTGTATCACTCACTGAATAAAGTATAAAGCTCATTGTTGTCACACATCTGTATTATAGTAGCAGCAAGTTTTCTTCTTCAAAATAAAAGTCAGATGATGAAATCCGCAGAGCACTTGGCTGTTTTTGTGTTGGTGACCAGTATCATGTGTGATGACAGATGCAGTCCACTGAGCTGTTTCCACACAGAATTAGATGATACTTAACTGCCTTTATCTCAAACTATGACTTCCTTAACTCAGAAAATTTTCTATTAAATTGAAAAACATCATATGTGTAAATGATGATGTAATTCAAACAGGACTTCAAATGTTAATTGTTTCGCTGTCGACCACCTTTCATATTTTCTGCAGTCCCAGTGGGTGCATTGGAAGGACAGTCAGACTCATTGCAGTAGCAGCAAAACCCACACAGCCACAGGAAATCACTTATGAGCGTGTTGTCTTATTTCTAAACAAGTGAAAATCTGTTCTAAATTAACAAGATAAGAATTGCTGCAGTTTAAACAAACAAACCATATTAACAATTTACTTCTAATATCCTGTGAAACTACATAAGCTAAGCCATCGGCTATTACTATGGATGCATGTGAAATTCACCCACATGAACAGGATGCAGAGTTTTTGTGCATTTTGGGGTAAATTGCATAATGAAGCTCTATTCTTAAAGTTGACTTGGTCCTTTGACAGGATTTTCTCTGTGTTTGACTGAAGTCTGGCTGAACAGGACTGGGATTTAGAATCATTTAGATCTGCATTTAGGGTTTTCCATTTATTAAAAAGAAAATACTTCTACTACTTTATATCGGTAGCATCTCATCTAGAGCACCTGGCATAGAATGAGTAACTTACAGTCCCATGTATTTTCTTCTTTCTTAATTCTCTAAATACACATATTTAACCCTTAAAAACCCAAACAGCCACCGGTGACTGAAATCATCTATTGATCTAAAATGTTTATAACTTCTGATCCACTAATCTTATCAGTACACGTAAAATAAAAATTGGTGTAAAATGCAGTTTATCATCTTTTCACGGTCATCAGATATGATCCATTTGGACTTTCAGAGGCTCCGTAGATACCATGGAAACAGTCATCTTCTACAGCATTGATTCACCAGTAAAACACATGGAGCTGGACAGTGGATTGAGACACTGGGTTTATGTTCAGTTATTTATATACTGACGGTCAATAGAAACTTTGAGGTAGAAATGTCTGCATATTTCTACTTGTAGGGGGGGTTGTAATTATTCATTGTGGATTTATTGATGACTTAGTGCTCGGGTAGTTGAGATAATGAGTTGTCATGTTGTCACGGGTCATAGCACATGGGTTGGTCTCTTTGCAAAAGTGGACCAACTACACATTGAGCAATACTCAGTTGGTATCTGCACAATTTGAGGATTGGTTTTGAAGGCCTATATAAAGACCCAAAAAAGGCCACCATTGTTAGTCCAGTGAACGGCATCATGCCACCTCTATCACGTGAACAACGTCTCCGGGCGCTGGGTATGGTGGAGGCCGGTTTGAGCTCCAGTGATATAGCCAGGCATATGTATGGGCTGTTCCCAACCCACAATCACAAACCTGGTTGAACGCCACAACACCACAGGCTCTGGTGATGATAGACCGCGAGAGTGACAACTCCAGACCAGGACCGCTACTGTTGTGTCTTTGTGTTTGGCAGGTGCCATTTTCTTTTGTTAAGTTTTTTGTTTTGAAATTATTCTTGAAACTTCAGATTTTGGTTTCTGTATGCCAATATCCTAAACAAGTGATTCATATGAAAAAATTCCAGTTTAGGGTTTCAAAATAAAAATTATGTCGAAAAATATGGTCTCAAAGTTTTCATTGACTATGAGTATACCTTTTTCTTCAGCTTTCTCTGTTTCTGATGTAATAACCCTCAACTTTAATCTGAGCTTTTATAAAAATCTACATGATCAGTGAAAAAAAATATAGGAAAATACCTGATTTTCACTGAAAAAACACAAAAACTATAGAGAATATAATAATAAATGGTAATAAATAACTTAAGAAAGGTTAAATAGAGAGAAAAATTCATTTGGAAACTACCACAAAGTTAGCTCTGGGTCTTTATGGGTTAAGTAAAAGTAAAATTACAATAACAAAACAGTATAGAAAAATCTCCTCTGTTTAATGAGAGTGACTGCATCCCTTCTTTTGAAACTTAAAGGGTTCAGTATGTGTGAAACCCACCCATAGGCAGTATTACGGAACAAACCAAAGCCTCGCCACTCCTTAGAAATGAAATAATCCACCCATTTCCCCCCAACGTTGAGCATCTATCTGCCCCAGTGGGTTCGGCCAGTGAAAGTGACAACCAGCCACAGAAGTGGTTCCAAAGGGGTATAGGCCATTGTTCTGCTGCTCACTTCATCAATGTGACTAATTGTGTTGGACAGAAGATGCAAGCAGAGAACAGTTGGTACAGCTGGCCCACTACCTATTAAAGCCAACTGGCCTCTCATTTATCACTTTCAGAGGCTGGGTCCTACATGCTTACTTAAACACACATATATCATACACTATATACACTATATGCTCACATACAAATGTACCTGAAACTTACTAACTGGTTCATGGTGTAGTTCACTGAGAGGAAAATTAAAAGTTTTCTCTAAGCATGTAAGTTTGAGTTCATTCATGGTTATATTTGACTCAAATACTTCCTAAAAATAAAGTATTTTTTATGACAAAATCAGTTCTACTAAAGTGATGACTGCGACATGACCGAATAAGTTTGAGATGTTACATACACTGACGTTACATTAAGCCTGTGTTTGAATGAAACAGTTAAATTAATCCTTGATTTCAGCACTGACTATTTACTGATTTACTAACTGTCATTTCTTGGATGTTCATTCACATTTCAACCCAGTCCAGCAAGAATTAAGCAGTTGGTGAGGCTAAAAATACACATACGAATGATAAAAGTAAGGTTTTTGGAGTACAGCTTTAGGCCTTTGCAAGCTTATGCTACATATACAGTTGTGGAAAAAATTATTAGACCGTCAAAAACAATGGTTATGCAATCCAGTACTAACTCCTGTGTGTATCATGTGACTAAAACCGACAGAAAAGGAAACATGGAATGCTTAAAAGCACTGTTTTTGTCAGTACAATGCCACAGATACTGATGTAAGAACTGAAGTGATTTTGGTTATTATCAAGAAAACGTGGAAAATGGTTAGATATTTCATTCATTCATTTCATTTGTTTGTTTATTTCGAGCATTTACAGAATACATGCAAATTCAAAATTCCAAAATCATTCATCTATACTCGAAAAGGAGTGGGAAGAAGAAAAATTTATTTAATCCCACCCCCATTCTCATCATCAAATAACTTAACATAATAACATTTTAAATACTCACTCCTGTCCTATCAGCTCTGAAATTAAACTCTCATGAGCTATTTTTGTTGTTATCATTATATTTGTCCAAATAAATGTACCTTCAGTTGTACCAGGCATTAAAATGAACAAGAAATGGAAGAAAACAAGGGGTGGTCTAATAATTCTTTCCACAATTGTATTAACTTTATTTTTGCAAAATAAATTAGTTTTTTTTCATGAAAATACATAACATGATTTGGAAGTCCCTGGTGCAGTCGGTATGGAGGGACCAACAAAAATAACAGGAAAAAAAAGGATGTGGTGTGTGAAATGGCTGGAGATATATGGAATAAATGAATGATAACGTAATAAACACAGACTTAATAACAAATTGATGTAATTATTGTGACATTACCCATTGATTTGAGGGTTGAGAATCTAATCTTGGTTTACTTGTTTTGTTTTTCTGGAGCCAGATGTGATCAAATTTGGACAAGAGCATCGAGCTGGTGAAAACTGAGGGGTTAAACTCACCAAGTTAATGCTAACTTCCTAAAATTGGTGCAGACTCTGCTAAATAATATCACTTAATAATTTCAACATTTTCAAATCAGAGGCGATTTCTCATAGACTGCAAGGGAAGCTCGGCCTCCTCTAAAATTATGAAAATTAAATGGTCAAATATGTACGGTTGTGTTGACATTTTATTGACTACAAATGTGTTAGAACACGTTCATCTCACAGACGAGTTCATTCAGAATCAGCTTTATCACAAATCAACAGACTCCATGTTGTTCACTTCTCATCCATTCCCGTTGCGCTGTTTTCTCATTCGATCTCTGCTCAGTGCATTTGCCCGTAGACGCTCAGTGTCCATGCACTTCAATGGGACTGAGTGGAACAGTTTTTTTCACTGCCTCAAAACTGGACGGTAATTGGATAAATGCCACGACATCGTCCCGCCCCTGGATGCTCGGCGTCTCTGGGGGTGAATGGAGCTGTGGGCGGAGCTCGGCTGGGCTGGACGCCAGGCTTCCACGTGCTGATTGGAGGATCAGTTGAAAGGCTGAATCCCGTTTGATTGACAGCTAGTTTGAGATCTACTTCACTGACACAGTTCAGTTTAATACCATCATGCATTCTGCTGTGAAATTGAGAGAGAAACCACTACGAAATTACTTGTTCATTTCTTGCACTGTAAATAAAATACACTCACTGTACTTCCTTATTTCAATTTAACATAATTTCAACATTTTCTTGTTTAGTTGGTACGATAAGGTCACTGACCATTTTCTTAAAAAGAAACCAAGGGCCGGATTTATGTTTAAATAACTTGACTTTTTTTTTTTTTTTTCATGTAAGCTGACAATGAGCGTCCCCTCTATGAAAGACGAGCAGCCACCACTGTTTGAAATAATTTCATACAGTTGAGTTTCATAACAGTAATATGAACTTCATAGACTATTGACTGTGTGAAGCCGGTTACCGGACGTTAGTCTGGGGTTGTCTGTCTTCTATGTTTGTCTGTCATTTCCTGTTTTATTTTGTTAAGTTTTCCTCATGTATCTTGTCTGCTGTCTTTACTTCCCTTCCTGTTTGGTGTTCACCCTTACCCTGATTTCCTGACTCCGCCCTAATTTGTTCCACCTGTGTCTCGTTGTCTTCCCTCCCTTTTGTGTATTTATACCCTGCCTTTTCCCCTGATCAGACGCCAGTTTGTTCTCTCTTGTAGATTACTTACCAGCGTTCTGATCCTGTTTTGTTCGTTTGCCTTACCGTGTTCGACCTGTTTTTTGTCATCCGTTTTACCTGTCTTTTGCCTGCTCCCTGTCGGTTGTTGTCAGCCTCTTTCTGCCTTCCTGGTTTTTTGACGCCTTCGCCTGATTATTCGGTACGTGAGTTTTGCCTTTCCCTATGTCCTGTCGCCTGTCTGATTGCCTTCCTGTGCATGACCTGTTTCCGTCCCTGACCTCCCTCTGCTTTCCCCTAGTCGGCGTTCCGGCAGTAAACCCGGTGCCGAACCGTGGGTTCGTGTCCGAAACCCAGTGGACGGTTCTGACGAGGACTTCCTTGCCCGCTGTCCTCAAGATCCTGTTCTTTATCATTATCGTACTAATTGTATTCAATAAACCCTGTAAACTTTTACATCCGTCTCTGCGTTCTGCATTTGGGTTCTGGGTCTGTGCTGAAAGCATTACAGTACAAACTGGCCAGAAAATGAACCCAGCAGAACTTAATCAGGTCCGGGAAGCAATACAGTCCCAGGGACAGAGACTAGGGGGACATGATCAAGCCCTCCATACCCTGCTGGATAAGATGAATCAGCTGACTACTCAGGTCTCGCTGCTCACCAGTACCCAGGCTGCGGCCGCGGCCGCCTCAGGCGAATCCAGGGTTACCAATTCCCCGACGAGAGGTACGGATGAGCCTAACATCCCTCCTCCCTCTAAGTACGCAGGTAACCCTGACACTTGTCGTAATTTTTTCACTCAGCTTCAACTCATTTTTGACTCTCAACCTACTCGTTTTTCTAAAGACTCTGTCAAGATTGCTTACGTTGCTAGTCTGTTGGAAGGCCCTCCCCTGAGCTACTTTAATGCTCTATTTGAACAAGGCTCCCCGGCCGTTCAGTCTTTTTCCGGTTTGGTGGCTGAGCTAAAAAGGGTTTATGATCACCCAGTTAGAAACCAACTAGCCAGTCACGAGCTATTGAGGCTGAGACAGGGAGACAGGCCTATCAGGCAGTATGTTTGTGATTTTCGGTCCCTAGCGGTAGAATCGGGCTGGAACAATCAGGCCTTGATTGCTGCCTTCCTAGGCGGCTTATGCCGCGTAGTGGGCCGAGAGATGGCGCTCCGTCAACAGCTCCATTCTCTGGATGACGTCATCGCCGAGGCGATCCGGGTCGCTGACCAGGAGGCAGTTTGGCGGGCAGAAGGATCTGAGAATCACCCATCCGCTTCGTCTGGTACTGTGGTCGCTCGAGAGACTTTTCATTTCCCGGTAAAGGAGACTGGTAGATCGCCTAAGGAGGAACCCATGCAGCTGGGGCGTACCCATTTATCCTCGGAAGAACGACGACGACGCCTTACCGAGGGTCTCTGTTTATACTGTGGTAAGGAGGGCCACAGGGTCGCCAGCTGCCCTACTAAGCCTGAGGGCAAGTCAGGTGAGGGGCCCCTGTTAAGCAGGACTGTATGTTTATCCTCTTCATCTCGTCAGTTTCCACTGGTTCTTCTCTGTTCTGATTCTGTGTCTCTGCAGCTTCCCGTTCTGATCGATTCCGGGTCAGACGCGAATTTAATGGACAGTAGCCTGGCCAAGAGACTGAACCTGGAACTGGTCCCAGTACAGCGTCCGTTGGAGGCCCGGGCCCTGGATGACCATGTTATCTGTCGTGTGACTCATCGCACCCAACCTGTCAACATACAGTTTCCGGATGGGCACACAGAGAATCTTAGTTTTCATGTGTATAAGTCTGATTCACAGCCCCTCATTTTGGGGTTTCCCTGGCTTCAACTACATGACCCTCATATTGACTGGATCACGGGGGAGGTCCAGTCTTGGGGTAAGGGATGTGAGACCCATTGTTTAAGTGTGAATTCTGTAGTGACTGTATCTGAGACTCCACAGATTGCTGTGGCACCGGTCTACCTCCCTAAGAATAGTGAAGAGGAGTTTCCAGCCTTAGAGAAGGTCCCTCCTTGTTACCATGACCTTAAGGAGGTTTTTAGTAAATCTAAGGCCACGTCCCTTCCTCCACATCGGCCGTATGACTGTGCCATTGAACTGCGCCCTGGCACTTCTCCCCCTAAGGGGAGATTGTATTCCCTATCGGGACCTGAAACTACGGCTATGAGGAAGTATATAGACGAGTCGCTGGCGGCCGGCCTTATTAGACCCTCCTCGTCCCCTGCGGGGGCTGGTTTCTTTTTTGTCGACAAGAAAGATAAGTCACTCAGACCATGTATTGATTATCGAGGATTAAATGACATCACCGTGCGTAACAGATATCCTTTACCACTAATGTCTTCTGCTTTTGAACTGCTACATGGGGCTAAGATGTTCACTAAATTGGATCTCCGTAATGCCTATCATTTGGTGAGGATTAGAGAGGGGGATGAGTGGAAGACAGCCTTTAACACCCCTAGCGGCCACTACGAGTATCTCGTAATGCCTTTTGGCCTTACTAATGCCCCTGCTGTGTTTCAAGCTCTGGTGAATGACGTGCTCAGAGACATGTTGAACGTTTTTGTTTTTGTGTATCTGGACGACATTCTAATTTTCTCTCCAGACGAAGAGTCTCATGTGCAGCACGTTCGTCAGGTCCTACAGAGGCTCCTCGAGAATCAGCTGTTTGTCAAAGCGGAGAAGTGTGAGTTTCACCGTTCGACTGTTTCGTTCCTGGGTTTCATCGTCTCCGAGGGAAGGGTTCAAATGGACCCTGAGAAGGTTAGTGCTGTCAAGGATTGGCCCACGCCTTCGTCTCGGAAGGAAGTTCAGCGGTTTTTAGGGTTTGCTAACTTCTACAGAAAGTTTATCCGGGGGTTCAGCAGAGTGGCTGCCCCCCTGCATAGTCTCACTTCTCCCAAGTCTGTGTTTAGATGGAGCGTGGAGGCGGACAGGGCTTTTAACGCCCTTAAAGGAGCCTTCTCCTCGGCTCCCATCCTGTCTGTGCCGGACCCGTCCCTGCAGTTCGTGGTGGAGGTCGATGCATCTGATCTGGGACTGGGGGCGGTAATCTCCCAGCGTTCTCTGAAGGACAATAAGCTCCACCCATGCGCTTTTCTGTCCAGAAGACTCTCTCAGGCAGAGAGGAACTATGACATCGGCAATCGGGAACTGTTAGCCATCAAGGTGGCCTTGGAGGAGTGGCGGCACTGGTTGGAGGGGACGGAGGTTCCGTTCCTGATTTGGACCGACCACAAGAACCTCGAATACCTAAGGTCAGCTAAACGTCTCAATTCCCGTCAGGCTAGATGGGCCCTATTCTTTACTCGTTTCAACTTCACCCTGTCCTACCGTCCCGGATCTAAGAATGGCAAACCGGATGCTCTGTCTAGGGTTTTTCACCCCGATAACTCTGTTGATGTCCCTGAATCCATTTTACCAGGCTCATGTTTTGTGGGGGCTTTTCTGTGGGACATTGAAAGAGCTGTTGCTGATGGACTGGTTAATTATGCTGTCCCGGATGGTGTTCCGCCAGACCGGCTGTTTGTTCCCCATAACCTTCGTTCCCAGGTGATTAATTGGGCCCATACCACCAAGATGGCCTGTCACCCCGGGGTGAGGAGGACCCTGTTCATCATTAAACAGCGGTTTTGGTGGAGAGGAATGGAGAAGGACGTGACGGAGTATGTGGCTGCCTGTCCCGTTTGCGCCTCCTGTAAGGCGTCAAGCAGATCTCCGTCCGGACTGTTGCGTCCGCTTCCGACCCCTAGGAGGCCCTGGTCGGATATTGCCCTGGATTTTGTGACTGGCCTTCCCTCTTCTGACGGTAACACTGCTGTATTGACTGTGGTGGATAGGTTTTCTAAGATGGTTCACTTCATCCCTATGCCTAAGTTGCCTTCTGCGAAAGAGACTGCAGAGGCGCTGTTGAAACATGTGTGTCGGTTACATGGTTTTCCTAAAGACATTGTCTCGGACAGGGGTCCGCAGTTTACTGCTAGATTTTGGCGTGCCTTCTGCTCCCTGATTGGGGCCTCTGTCAGTCTCTCCTCTGGTTTCCACCCACAGACTAATGGACAGACGGAGCGTTTGAACCAGGTGTTGGAGGTGGGGCTTCGGGTGTTGGCTTCGCAGAACCCCGCCTCTTGGTGTCGTCAGCTGTTGTGGGTGGAGTATGCTCACAACTCTCTACCCTGTGCTTCGTCTGGGCTGTCCCCGTTTCATGTGGTGTACGGTTATCAACCACCTCTGTTCCCATCCTTGGAAAAGGAGGTTAGTGTCCCTTCGGCGCTGGCGCTTATCCGGAGATGTAAGAGGACGTGGTTCCGGGCCAGGCAGGCCCTGTTAAAGGCTTCTGCACGGTACAAGTCGGCTGCTGATCGCCATAGGACTCCAGCTCCAGTCTACCATCCTGACCAGCGGGTGTGGTTATCCACGAAGCACCTCCCCCTGAGAGTGGAGAGCCGCAAGCTGGCACCCAGGTTCGTTGGTCCTTTCCCTATTTCTAAAGTGATTAATCCTGTCTCTGTTCGTTTGAAACTACCAAGGTCTATGAGAATTCACCCTACCTTTCATGTGAGCCAAGTGAAGCCGGCCAAGGAGAGCCGTTTGGTTCCACCCGCCCAACCGCCGCCGCCCCCCCCGCCTCATCGATGGAGACCCGGCCTACTCTGTCCGTCGCCTTATGGCAGCTCGTCGCCGTGGGAGAGGTTTTCAATACCTCGTGGACTGGGAGGGGTATGGTCCTGAGGAACGATCCTGGGTGCCGGCCTCCTTCATCTTGGACCCAGACCTGATTCGGGACTTCCATAGACGTCATCCTGATGCCCCTGGTCCGTCTGGTGCCGTCCCTAGAGGGGGGGGGTACTGTGAAGCCGGTTACCGGACGTTAGTCTGGGGTTGTCTGTCTTCTATGTTTGTCTGTCATTTCCTGTTTTATTTTGTTAAGTTTTCCTCATGTATCTTGTCTGCTGTCTTTACTTCCCTTCCTGTTTGGTGTTCACCCTTACCCTGATTTCCTGACTCCGCCCTAATTTGTTCCACCTGTGTCTCGTTGTCTTCCCTCCCTTTTGTGTATTTATACCCTGCCTTTTCCCCTGATCAGACGCCAGTTTGTTCTCTCTTGTAGATTACTTACCAGCGTTCTGATCCTGTTTTGTTCGTTTGCCTTACCGTGTTCGACCTGTTTTTTGTCATCCGTTTTACCTGTCTTTTGCCTGCTCCCTGTCGGTTGTTGTCAGCCTCTTTCTGCCTTCCTGGTTTTTTGACGCCTTCGCCTGATTATTCGGTACGTGAGTTTTGCCTTTCCCTATGTCCTGTCGCCTGTCTGATTGCCTTCCTGTGCATGACCTGTTTCCGTCCCTGACCTCCCTCTGCTTTCCCCTAGTCGGCGTTCCGGCAGTAAACCCGGTGCCGAACCGTGGGTTCGTGTCCGAAACCCAGTGGACGGTTCTGACGAGGACTTCCTTGCCCGCTGTCCTCAAGATCCTGTTCTTTATCATTATCGTACTAATTGTATTCAATAAACCCTGTAAACTTTTACATCCGTCTCTGCGTTCTGCATTTGGGTTCTGGGTCTGTGCTGAAAGCATTACAGACTGTATATATTTGGTGGACAGAGGAACCGTGAGGTTACCCAGAGGTTGCGCTAGACATTTTTATTGTCCGTCATTTTGACGGACAGGGTCGTAAAAATTCCGTCATAACATATTATTATCCGTCATTTCAAATTTTTATTTTTTAATGATAAAGAGATATATTTAGTAGTATTTAATGTTCAAAAACATCTCAATGATGCAGCAACTGTAGTTGCTGCTGGCTGATAAACTAACGTGATATCATGACTCGCATAATTATATATGCCACTTTTAATTGGTGTGTTATGCACTGAGGGTTAGAGTTCGGGTTATGTGAACCAGAGATCTACGCGCAAATTGACATGCCATCTAATAACACATGAAAGGTAGAAAATGCGTACGTATAGCACACCAAATGCCACTGGAGTATTCCTTGCTTGTCCGTCATCCTTCACTGCATCAGTCCCTCTTTTTTCACTGTGTTTATTAATGCCATCATATTTACTGGGCTTTTGAAAATAACTAAGGAGACTCAGCTGTCTTCACAGTTTGCACCAGCAAAGTAGCATCTAATTTTGGCTAAAGTTAGCTAAACAACGACACAAGACTGGACACTGACTGATTAATTTGCACACTCACCATCAACTGGACAGGGGGTCTACTACAGGTGGACTAACTGGACAGGGGGTCTACTACAGGTGGACTAACTGGACAGGGGGTCTACTACAGGTGGACTAACGGTGAGTCATGTGACTGCAGTACAGCTGTTGTATTCAGTGTAGTTGTGAACAGTGGTGCTGTTGGTTCTGTGCAGGTAGGAGGCTGTTATGGACTGTTTGATGACTTGTTCACAGACAGACCAGCGATTCTGCAGCAGGTTCTGTTCACAGTGTTGTGTGAAAACTTTCTTCTGTAGTGTTATGAGACTGGTGTGTGTGTGTTCCTGTAAGTGCGAGAGCGGTGTGTGGCGCGTGCATATGATGTGAGTGGTCGAGCAAAGTGAGGGAGCGGCAGTTTTGAATATGAGTGTGTAAGAGGGACAGACGGAAAAAGTGTACAAACATGGATATACTGTGCATAAAATAAAAGCTGCTGTCTTCCACCACTGACAAGGGCGTTAACCCCGACATCGGCCCTGGAGGAAATCTGCCCTGTGCTCGCTGACTACGGTCGGACGAGCCGAGCAGGAAAGGTTAACAGTAGATGACCCTCAGTTTTTTAATCTGTAAAAATGGCGGATGGCCTTCAGAATTTTCTGTCTTTTTTTTTTTTTTTTTTTTTAAATCCATCAATGACGGAATATTTTTGGTTAACGCGACCTCTGAGGTCACCCGTTAGTTTCTTACCTGCTGTTGAAGTGTTAGGCAACATACTAGGCACAGTCCCAAATGCAGGAGGTTGAGACCAGCTTTAATGAGTTTGAAGTTCTTTATTTTCCAAAGGCTAGCTAAGGCAGAACAAAAATGGAGCTCCGCGGCCCTCCTTAACAGAAAACTTCACTAACAATGACATAAACAAAAAAAATCTAAGCTAGACTTGACATAAAGACTAACAAACCGGCATGAAGACAAGGGCTTGACATGAATGACACACTGACAACAGACAAAGGGGAGAGGAGAATGTATGGGGTGAGCAGGGATCAGTCAAGTGTGGATGATCAACAGGAGGACACCAGGTGTAGACCATGAGGGAATTAGAGAAGACCCAGACTAGTCAGACAGAGTGCAGACCAAGGTTATAATAGTTTTGGATTTTTAATTATAGTTTAGTTTTAATTACTTTTGACTTTTTTTTTCTCTAATTCAGTTAGTTTTAATTAGTTTTTAAGGCAGGTTTGCTAGTTTTTATTAGTTGTCATTTTTTCTGAATGCTTAGTTTTAGTTTAGTTTAGTTTAGTTTTAGTATTAGTTTCAGTTTTTTCATATTTTTCACCATCCTATTCAAAGATGAAAGTGAGGTTACCCTGGACACTTTATTTAGGGGTGAGGTTAGTGCGGCTCTGACTGAGCACAAACACAAACACATGTACAGTACCATGGATAAATTCCCTATAGCAGGTTGGAGGGGGTAATGTAGGTGGGGTGCGATCCATACACAACGTCACTTACGTGAAAATGAAACTGAAACTTTCCATACTTTCACCGTTGGCCTCCTGACTTCTATACCTCTCTTATACCGCGGATCTTACACGGAATCTTCACATGTTCTATCCTATATCAATATTGACGAAAACAAAGGGAATTTTATCCATAATTTTTATCCATTATTTTTATTTTTTAGTTAGTTTTGTAAACACACAATACAGTTTCAGTTAGTTATCGTTTTTTTCTTTTAATTACAGTTTTTATTTATTTCAATTAACAAAAGTGTTTTTTCAATTTTAGTTTTCGTCATTTCGTTCGTTTTCGTTAACGATAATAACCTTAGTGCAGACACAACAGGAAGACGAACCCCTTCGCCAAACTAAAACAGGGATTGGACCGAAACAATGAACTAACTTAACTAGGAACACAAATATAACTAACATAACTGACGATGTAGCACATGAAGCTGGAAGTGACCATATATGGATAAAAGGGGTGCTACCACGGATTATGAGAGGTCAATGGGGAGCAAATGCTAAACACTAGATGAGTGACTCAGTAAAACAAAACAATAAACTTCATCAAGCAGCACGTAACAAAGTCATTTTTATTGACAGGTTGGTCATGCAGATGTTAAATCCTTCTGTTTAAGGTGAAATCTCATTAATGGAGGAAAAATTTGAGCCTTGATCACAGGACCAGTTTTTACAGATTTTGAACGAGCTAGTGGTTTTAGAGAAAATTTCAGAATTTCAGCTATATTACAACTCCAGTTCTTCCTCTTTGGCTTCATTCTTAGGCCACGTCCACACGAAACAGCATCTTTTCCTATCCGATCTTTTTCTTTGTCGTTTTCAAATTTATCGACTCAGAGAGTTATGGTGTCAGTGACTGAAAACGCTGATTTTGTTTGGATGAAAGGCCAAAACTTTTGCGAATATGACTGAAACTGTCTTTATATGGACAGAGCCTTAGTCTGAGCCTCAGGGTGATTTTACAGGGCATGTCTCCACAGCAACAATAGGATGTGGCCCCAGGGGACACTCTCCCAGCGATTTTATGGAGCTAAGTAAGTCCCTGAATTGGCGTAGGTACTCTGAGACGCCCCAAAAACTCCTGGGTGGAGCTTGATGTTTACTTGGTGATGATTGGGCACACTCAAATGGGGAAATGACATCATCAGAGAGCGCCAAAACCAACACAAATTTTAAAACCTGCATTGCTGCACAACGATTATGTGATGATCAAAACTGATTACATTGTGATCAGTTCTACTCCCTTCTTCAGTGGAAATCCTTCTATTGAACCAAGGTGTTTTCCCCCTGCTTTATGCACATCAATTAGCAAGCTAATCAATTACTAACATGGCCAACTTGTGTAAAATCTACATACTGATAACAGGTCTGGTATTATATCCTAATTATATACCAGTAAACATTGTGAATCACTGCACAATGGTTTAATTAATTCAACTTCCTGACTACAGCAGAGTTCTTTGTTGGGGAAAAAAAAGCCCTGAATTAATATTAATGGAGCAAGAATTTGTGAAATGATGTCCATGACTGTAGGATGAATTTTATTAACCCTTTTATGCATGAATTATGAGAACTTTAATCAAGATTTTTTTTTTCCTGAGTGTTTTTATTCCTCTTTAGGCATTAAAAAACAATGCAATTGGAAAAAAAAAAACATTTATGAACCTTTTTTTTATGGAGTTGCAAAAATGTCCACTCAGCTGGACACTGTACATTTAATTTTTGAAGCAAATAAACAAGTATTTACTGATATACTGTGTGAAAACAGTTTTAATGCTGCTAATCTGATGTTTTGTCACATTTTAACATACTCTAATACTAGTTATTACTCACTTCATGGAGATAATATGCAAAAAAAAAAAAAAAAAAAAAAAAAAACAACACACAGCTGAAGACTCCAACCTTTGAAAGAAGATGGAGACCAGTATTCAGTCTTATTGGAATGGATATTTAAGCCTGGATTGTTTTTTTCTTCTTCTTCTTCTCTCCTTTTCTTCATTGTAACCAAATATTTTATATTGTAATCTTGGAGCCAATCTCAGGACAAACGTTGTTACTCTGTACATTGTTGTTGTTGTTTTTGTTTTGTTTTGTTTTATTTTGTTTTCTTCAATAAAAGTTAAAAAAACAAAAACAAAACACCTTTTTGTTAAACAAACAAACAAACTGTTAATTACAGTCTAATAACGAAACTATATCAAGCAATTTTTTACACTTAAACATATCACAGCAGATTAGGTTTATAAAGAACAGCAAATTTACAATAACGGTATGAATTACAGTGTATAGGATGATGCATAAGTGTCCACTGTGTTGGCTGATAGGGAACTAAAACAGTAAAATTAATGAATATACAAAAGAACAGCTGTAGAATAGCTGCACACTGTAGTGACCACTATACATGAAAGGGTTAACTTAGTATTTCCAGACACGAGTTGACATTTTTTCAGTGGGAGTCAGTCAGGCCTATTGGATCATCTAGTGGCTGTCAGTGGTATTGCATGTTAAAATACTTTCACATTGGCCTCCACACAGCTGCAAAAGTCCACTATTGTATAAATATATAAGGCAGGAAACAAGAGGATGTCCTGCTCCCCACATAGAAACGACGTGGCATTTCCCATAACTGAAATGTTTAACCATTATTGTTGTACAGTGGGAAGCAGTTTGGGTCATCTTTTCCACAAAGTGCCCACGTTTTTCCCCACTACATATCATGAGGTCACATACACAGCGTTGGTTCAAGTGCTAACCGATGCTGTGGGAGTTTTGACAGTCACTGATGGCCGTTACTATACCCATTTATGTATGTTTACCACAGCTTTTGTACAACAAGTACAGTATGTGTCCTCATTTCGTAATGATATTGTGTATTCTCTAGAAATTTAAACAAGAACCTTTTGGTGTTCGACCGCAATGAATCCCTAGACCCACGGAAAATGAGAAACAAATGCTCGCCGAAAAGTCCTGTCTCATATAAAAGAAAGGCTCATGTAAAACACTCCTCCGCAACAATGCAGCTCCTCTCTGAAGTCCTCATGACCGCGTCTTGATTGATCTCTGAATTGACTACAACTGTAAACGAAGCAACGGCACGGCTCTGCCAGGACATCGAAACACCCCCCACCCAACCACCCACCCACTACCCCCATGCTGTCTACTCCTCGGGGCCTATGCACTCACAGCAAACTGGATCCTGAAGCCTTGTTGTGGGCACCGCTGTCCTCCAGTTGGCCATGAAACAGACTCAAAATCCATGTGGCTTGTCAGAAGTTTTGTTTTGTTGTTGCTGTGGTTGTTTATTGGAGGATGAGGTTAGGGAGTTTTCAATTAGACTGACATACAGTAAATCCCTTTATGTCCTTTCCTGCCTCTTTCTCTGCAGCCTCGTCGTATGAGCTCCTTAAGCCCAAGCTTTCACCATGTGTTGAAATTTAGAGAAAAGGTTCCACTTTTCCTCTCCTCTTTGCAGTTTTATAGAGACCCTCAAGGGAGGACAATACATTATAAAGATGAATCGTTCCAATGGTGACAAAATGTAATCAAGGCTTTCGATTGATTAGGTATGGCAGAGGAAAATTGTACTGTGATTCATTAAAGAATCTTTCCTCTGGTCTTCTCTGAGAAATGGAATGAGGCCTGTGTAACTGGTTGATTATAAATGGCCTTGACCTGTTTTAAAGAAAGGACATGAAGATACTCACAACTCCTGCACTACTTTTGCTTCATGCATCAATGGGTCGGGCTGGAATTGAGCTGCGCAAATACAATAATCCTACTGGAAACAGGAGTCATTTGAAAGGGCCTGGGACCAAACTCCCTACTCAGTAGACCCACAATGATTCATAGGCCAAGACTCAATTTATTGCTGGCTATGGTTTCTACGGTTTTGTTACAGTCACAGTATGCAAACCCAGTAAGAATTATCACCTAGCCTTGCATTTTCCTCCAGTTCTAAAGAGCATATAGGGATCTTTCACCTCATTGTTTAATTTCATGGCCTGCAACGCCGATAAAGATGTGAGAAACTCAAGCTCTCTATACTATCACAAAATGCATAACAAAAGGCTGAGGAAACTGCACATTTCTAAAGAAACAAACAAAAAAAGATTAAAAAGAGTTAAAAGTATAATATTTGTTAAAATGTATTGCCTCCTTTTTCTCATGTGTGAGTGTATGTTGCCCGTTATACCAGGCCAGATGGAAATGTATAGAAAATAATACAGAAAATTACAAAATCCCTTCAATGTTAAAAGATAAAGGGAACAAATTATGGCAAATTGGGGCAATAATTTGGGATTTGGAGTATTTGAAGTAACATTGTGGTATAATACAGGGTGGGGAAGCAAAATTTACAATGAACATTTAGTTGTTTTTTCTCAGCAGGCACTACGTCAATTGTTTTGAAACCAAACATATATTGATGTCATAATCATACCTAACACTATTATCCATACCTTTTCAGAAACTTTTGCCCATATGAGTAATCAGGAAAGCAAACGTCAAAGAGTGTGTGATTTGCTGAATGCACTCGTCACACCAAAGGAGATTTCAAAAATAGTTGGAGTGTCCATAAAGACTGTTTATAATGTAAAGAAGAGAATGACTATGAGCAAAACTATTACGAGAAAGTCTGGAAGATACTATTAAAGAAGAATGGGAGAAGTTGTCACCCCAATATTTGAGGAACACTTGCGCAAGTTTCAGGAAGCGTGTGAAGGCAGTTATTGAGAAAGAAGGAGGACACATAGAATAAAAACATTTTCTATTATGTACATTTTCTTGAGGCAAATAAATTCTCATGACTTTCAATAAACTAATTGGTCATACACTGTCTTTCAATCCCTGCCTCAAAATATTGTAAATTTTGCTTCCCCACCCTTTATAATATGGAGAGGGGTACTAAATATTAACCCTTTCATGCATACTGGTCATTACAGTGGACGGCTATTCTACAGCTGTTCTCTTGTGTATTCATGGATTTTTTAATTTTTTTTTTTTTTTTACACATATCTTTATTAAAGTTTTAAGACACTACATATCTTTTCTGACATGAATTGGTAACCTTGTGTAGATCTCCCCTGAGCATAAACCCCCAGAATCACAAGCCCCCCCCCCATAGTTTTCACACAATTTATCAGTAAATACATTTTTACTTTTTTATTTTTTAATGTTTTTTTTTTTTTTTAAACTTTTTATTTATATTATCTGTTTATTTATTTATTTTTTTATCAGAATTTTTTCAATCACATTGTTTTTTTCATGTTTAAAGAGAAATGAAAACACTCAGGGAAAAAATCTTAATTAAGGTTCTCATAATTCGTGCATGAAAGGGTTAATTTGGCCGGTGCTGGATCCAAAATTAACCCTTTCATGCATAGTGGTCACTACAGTGGACAGATATTCCACCGCTGTTCTCTTGTATATTCATGGATTTTGTTGTTTTAGTTCCATATCAGCCAACACAGTGAACACTTATGCACCATCCCAAACACTGCAATTCATACAATTATTGTAATTTTGCTGCTCATGATAAACCTGATCTGCAGTAACATGTTTTAGTGTAAATCAGTTGCTAATTGTTATTAGACTGTAATTAACAGTTTTCTGAAACAAAAAGTTTTTTTTTTGTTTGTTTTTGTTTTGTTTTTGCATATCTTCCTGAGACCCAGCGATACATTTTGTTCTCTGTAGGGGACAAAAGTTTGACAGTTTAACTTAAAAAATGCTGTGCATTACAAAGGACATTCCATTAAAAAATCAATCAGTAAATAAAAATTATTTTAAAAATGTATCTGAAAAAACTGTTGCATTATGCAGTTTCCAACCAAGACATTTTTTTTTAATGTAAAAAAGCTAAAACTGTCAACTTCCTGGGTCTCAGGAGGTTATTATCTCAATGAAATGAGTAATAACTAATATTAGAGTATCATAAAATGTGAGAAAACGTTAGCGATGTAGCAATTAGTGGCATTAAAAATGTTTTTATTTCATAGTTTTCACACAGTGTATCACTTTCTGATGATGAGTTTTAAATACATGTTTTGTTGCTTCAAAAATTAAATGCATGGTGTCCAGCTGAGTGGACATTTTTGTGACTCCATGAAAAACAGATTCATAAAAAAAATTAATTTGCATTGTTTTTTTCATGCCTAAAGAGGAATGAAAAGCACTTAAGAAAAAAATATTGACTAAGGTTCTGATAATTCATGCATGAAAGGGTTAAAACCAGGAACCAATGTTATTGGATTTAGACAATAGAACAATAAAGGTATAACAGCAATATGTACATACTAATGAATGGGAAAATGTTTAAAAGATGTAAAGAACTGACAAAGGAGGTAAAAACGGAGGGGTTTTTTTTAGATTGTGGTCAGCATGAAAAACAGATAAAACCAGAAATATCTGAAGGAAGCAATGATGTAACAGATATTTTTACTGCAGATCATAAAAAACAACAAGAAACTTATTTTAGGCTGTCCAGAAACAGAAAACAATTAACACTCAATACATTAAAATAAAATCGGAAAAGAACTACACACTGAGATAACAGGGGAGGATTGGCAAATTACAGCGATCATTCACCAATTCACAGATGAATTTGGCTCAGATAATTGGATTTGGTTCTTTATTGCACTCCAAATTAAAAATAAACACATTCAAACACAACAGTGCTGGAACAATGTGGACACATGGACGCCTATCATTCCCATATGTTTCTGACAAACGTTCTGGATGCAAATATGACGACTTTTAAAAGACCCTGAGACATAGAATTGCCCATGATGTTCAGCTCATGTATCTGCTCTCTAGAAAACACTGGCATTTGTGGAAAATCTCTTTTATTGCTTGGAAGAACATGATTTGGCGTAACGCTGAAGCTCCCAGCCTCAGGCCATGGATGGATATGGTTAAAGGGCTATTCATGATGGAAAACATGACCCTGTCATTGAGATCTAGAAGGGCAAAGGTGAAAAAAAAAACAACAAAAACAAATGTTAAAAATGGATGACCTGTTGCAGAAGAAGAGGAAGTTACCTTCTTAAGCTAAAAAAAATCACATTCCAAGATTTCCATCGTAGTACTTTTGCAGAAATCCACATTCTTGAGTTCTTCTTGACTTCCTCCCTTCTGCTTCTCTACAGCAGCAGCATTGTACAACACTAGCTACTGTTAGCCAATAGGACAGCTAATGAGCCAATTAGCTAATGAGTCATTTGTTGATACTATTGTTGCAGTAGAAGAGAGGAACTGAACTGTATCCATTGTGTTTCTGCATGGTGCCCACCTTATTATAAGAAGGCCCGTTGATTAGAAAATTAGTTTGGATTTAGTTGATAATTCAACCCTAACCCTAACTCTGTTCTGACTAACAGGCCTGCTGACAATAGGGCACCTTCATTTCTGCATATTCCCATCAAGTGTGAAAACATGAATTTATCAGGAGTTCAAATTATCCCTACATTTCAAAGTAACTAAGAAGTATACTCTACTTCTTTTACTCATAATACAGCCATGTGCAACATAAACTATAGTGTCAACTGATGACACTACACAGCATTTTTTTGGTCTGTTATCCATGACTTATGTTGGGAAACGAGTTCTAAAAGCAAATCAATTAACATCAAGTCAAGATAATGGGTGTAAGCTTGGCTAGTTTAGTAGACATCCTGAATGAAGTTGGTGGAGACCCAAACAGAGCGGAAAGAAAAGTATTTTACATACGCAGAATATATAAGAGCACCAGAATCAGAGAAAATGAAAATACTGCTTAATGTCATTGTAGATGTTTACTTATACTTATAGATGTTAACAGGCAACAGTTTGTCAAAGTAGCTGCAACAGCTTGTAGTCATATTGTGTGGACCACTGTATATACAGTACTGTACATATACATATACGCATGTGTTGTATATACTGTATATACTGTTAATATATCCATGCATAAATACTGTATATACCGTACATATACATATACGCATATGTAGTATATACTGTAAATATATCCATACATAAATACTGTATGTACTGTACATATACATATACCCATATTATTACCAATATATAAATATTGTATACAGGGTGGGGAAGCAAAATTTACAATGAACATTTAGTTGTTTTTTCTCAGCAGGCACTACGTCAATTGTTTTGAAACCAAACATATATTGATGTCATAATCATACCTAACACTATTATCCATACCTTTTCAGAAACTTTTGCCCATATGAGTAATCAGGAAAGCAAACGTCAAAGAGTGTGTGATTTGCTGAATGCACTCGTCACACCAAAGGAGATTTCAAAAATAGTTGGAGTGTCCATAAAGACTGTTTATAATGGAAAGAAGAGAATGACTATGAGCAAAACTATTACGAGAAAGTCTGGAAGATACTATTAAAGAAGAATGGGAGAAGTTGTCACCCCAATATTTGAGGAACACTTGCACAAGTTTCAGGAAGCGTGTGAAGGCAGTTATTGAGAAAGAAGGAGGACACATAGAATACAAACATTTTCTATTATGTCAATTTTCTTGTGGCAAATAAATTCTCATGACTTTCAATAAACTAATTGGTCATACACTGTCTTTCAATCCCTGCCTCAAAATATTGTAAATTTTGCTTCCCCATCCTGTACATATATGTAAATACTGTATATATACATATACACATAAGCATATGTATATACTGTATATACTCTACATATACATATACACGTATGTATATACTGTATATGCTGTACTGTTTATTGTTGGAAATATTCTGATTAAAACATATGCAACATTACCAATATTTTTTTTTCAAAACAGAACAGAAAGGGAACAGTGATGATGATGATGAAGATGATGATGATAATGATGATGAAGATGATGATGATAATGATGATGAAGATGATGATGCATCCTCGCTGAGTTTCTTGAGGAATGTGCTGGGTGTGAACTCTCCGTAGGTAGTTTGACCTCTTGGCTTACTGGAGGAGGAGACTTAAGTCCGTTATTATTACCTTCATTATTTCAAATGTTGGACCAGATGCCGGAGCGGGAGGGGGCCCAGGGCACCCAACAGGGATCTAAGGCGCCTGATTGGTCAGAGGGAGGAGAACAGTTCGGAGGCCAAAGGGTAGATTCTTCCAGAGAGGAGACGCCATCTGCTGACTGTCTCTGTCCGACTTGACGTCATGTTGCTGCAGGAAGGACTTTGAGGAGACTTCAGATGAGGATATGCTGACACAGGGTTATACAGTTTTAAAGTCTTATATTCTCTGTGCTGTATCTAGTTCAACACCAGTCTGGAAGACCTACCTACCTCCTATTTTTACATCAGTAAACACAGTATGCATGTTTATTTTTCAAAATGTAGACAAATAATAATAAAGTGATTAACTCTTGAATGAAAAGACTGACAAGTAATCACAGTATGCACATTTTAAAATACTGCATTATCAGCTTGTTTCTTTTGTACTTCAGTTCAAATGATACAGGTTATTCCTCTGTTCTGTAAAGTTGCTTTAACCCATAAAGACCCAAACAACGACTGGCAACCAAAACTTTCTACTGATCTAAAATGTTTAATACCTGTTGATCCACTAATTCTATCAAAACATGTAAACAATTGGTGTAAAATGCAGTTTATCATATTTTCATGGTCATCAGATATGACCCATTTGGACGTTCAGAGGCTCCCTAGTTACCATGGAAACACCGTCATCTTCTACAACACTGATTCACCAGTAAAACCCATGGAGTTGGATTAATGACAGTGGATGGAGACATTTGGTTTATGTTCAGTTAATGATATATTTTGCTGAAGAAGTCACTTTTTTCTTCAGTTTTCTCTGTTTCTGATATAATAACCCTCAACTTTAATCTAAGCTTTAATAAACATCAACATGATCAGAGAATTAAATACAAGAAAATATATGATTTTCAGTGATAAAACACAAAATAAGGAAGCTAATATTACAATAAATGGTGTTAAATCACTTAAGAAAGGTGAAACACTGAGAAAAATCATTTGGGAAGTGCCACAAAAGTAGTGCTGGGTCTTTATGGGTTAAATACATTTACATACACACAGGTGTCATGCAAGCCCCACTTTCTCAACTGGGGGGTTTCGATCCAAAAGTGGGTCGTGGATTAGTTCTGAGTGGGTCACACAGTTCCCTAACACTAATGCTGGAGTTTCATTCTGACAGACATGCAGGCCACAAATGTGACAGATTCACATTTTAGTGCAAAATATGGATTTAACCCTTTCATGCATGACTTATGAGAACCTTAGGCAAGATTTTTTTTTTCTTGAGTGTTTTTATTCCCCCTTAGGCATGAAAAAAACAATTGATTTTTTTTTTACAGGGAGTTACAAAAATGTCCATGCATTTAATTTTTGAAGTAAAGAAACGTGTTTAAAACCCAATATCATAAAGTACAGAAGAGAATTAGGGTCACTGGAAAAAAAATACAATAAACTAGGGTCCAATAAGTATTTATTATTATTATTATTATTATGATGATGATGATGATGATGATGATGATGATGATGATGATGATGATGATGATAAAAAAAAAGTCAGAATTCTGAGATTAAAGTCAGAGTTCTGGAAAAAACAAAACAAAACAACAACAAAAAACTCAGAATTCGGAGTTTTAAGTCAGAATTCTGACTTTTTTCTCAGAATAAAAAAAACAAAACAAAAAAACATATATATATATATATATATATATATATATATATATATATATATATATATATATATATATATATATATATATATATATATATGTATATTACACCTTTTTTATTTTCCAGTGGCCCTAATCCTCTTCCGTAAGAAAGTGATATGAAAACAATGAAATAAAAACATTTTTAATGCGGCTAATCTGATGTTTTCTCACATTTTAACATATTCTAATGCTAGTTATTACTCATTTCATGGAGATAATATGCAAAAAAGCCTTTGTGTCTAACAAAAACAAATGGTTTACACTCAAACATGTTAGTGCAGATCAGGTTTATCAAAAACAGCAAAGTGACAGTAATGGTCTGAATGTCAGTGTATGGGATGATGCATAGGCGTCCACTGTGTTGGCTGATATGGAACTAAAACAACAAAACCCGTGAATATACAACAGAACAGCTGTAGAATAACTGTCCACTGTAGTGACCAGTATGCATGAAAGGGTTAAATACACCGCTGACAAAAAGGGAGGGTGTGTGAGAAGTCAAAACTGAAATTTGTTCAACCAAAACATTTTTCAGAGGGACACTAGACATTACTTATTTTGTTTGTATTGTTACATGCTGTGTTCTGAAAGCACGGATGAAAGAGTGCAAGCAGCTGATCTGATTAAGCCAAATGATTTCAGTTTCAGTTGTGAAACTTTACCAAATTTTGGACAGTAATACAGAAAAATAAAGTGCTTGTTGGATGTAGTTTTCAAGGTACAGTATTAGGTCAATAATTAGTGACAGAATGAGTTTTAATTCTGAGAAATGTTTGTCTCTAAGCCTCTAGTTCTGGTCAAAACACCGTCTGCACGTTACAATACATTCCCTCAACTGTAAGATTTATAAATATATTAAATAAATAGACATAAAGCTATGAATATATGGAATGAAACAATGTCAACAATCACTTTTTTCATTTGCTTTCCAATTTGTTATATCAAAGTATATAAGATTTAACACATTTTATGTCTGAATCAGATAACTTTTTTTTTTTTTTTTTTTTTTTTAGTAGACCAGGGTTTTTATTTTTTCCCAGTATTTCTCAGCCTGTTTTGGGGATTTATATTTGCTTGTTTTAACTTCTATAAGAGTATGTTGTGGTTTAATGGCCATACAGTTGCAGAAAAAATTATTAGACCATCAAAAGTCATCAAAAACAATGGTTATGCAAACAAGTATAAACTCCTGTGTGTATCATGTGACCAAAACAGACAGAAAAGAAAACATGGAATGCCTAAAAGCACTGTTTTTGTCAGTCCAATGCCATAGATATTGCACTGTGAAAAAAAAAAAAATCTGTAATTTAACAGAATTTTCACTGTTTATTTTACAGATTTTTTCCTGTATTTTTAAGATACAGGAAAATATCAATGAAATTACAAAAATAGACTGTGATTTTACACGTCACATAAAATAACCGTAACTGTGAATAACCCAAAAATTTTAATTTTTTAAAAGAAATTTTTATTTTCTTTTTCACGGAAAAATACAGTTAAAATACATTTGCAAATGTATCATAATTTCACAAATATTTCTTTTCTATTTATGAAATTAAACTGTTAATTTAAAGTTTAATACTGTAAAAAAAAAAAACAATCATTAAACGAGATAAAATTACTGACAATTAACCGTAAAAAGAAGTATTTGTTCTGTAAGTTTAACAAGACTTGTTTGTTAATTGACAAATATTTTGTGTAATTACGGGAGGTTTCACAACAAAAATGTTGAATAAATGTATTTTTGTGAATGTATAACATGTATAAGCACTGATAAACTGTCCAAATACAGTTTTTATCAGTGGATTGTACAATTTAGTCTCATTGAAAATTATTTATATATATTTATAGGTAATTTGATTGTTTTAATTCATGAAAATATTCTTTTTTAAACATTAAAAAGTCCAAAAAAAAAAAAAAAAAGCAAAATTTCATGTAAAGTTAGGGCAAAAACTGTATTTTAATTATGGAAAATTACCGTATTTTTTTATGAGATGGTTATTTTCTGTTATTTTACAGTATTATTCCGGCACCCCTGCTGCCGGAATAATACTGTTGTTTTGGGGTTTTTTTTGGTTTTTTTTACAGTGTGATGTAAGAACTGAAGTGATTTTGGTTATTATCAAGAAAACATGGAAAATGTCTAGATATCAGCTCTGAAATTAAACTCTTCTGAGCCATTATTGTTGTTATCATTATATTTGTATATTTGTTAAATGTACCTTTAGTTGTACCAGGCATTAAAATGAACAAGAACCTGAAGAAAACAAGGGTGGTCTAATAATTTTTTCTGGAGGTTAAAGTGGTTAAGAAACACTGATATAAATCACATAATGAGTCAGGATTTTCTGCATTAGGTTTTTTTTTTTTTCCAAATGTACCATTTTCCAGTTGAGACATATGGGATATGCTGATATTTTTCTGGTTTTATAGGCATTTCTTGGACGTGCACACATTGCATATGGAAGTACTTTTTTCGTAGGTTGCGACACATGGCTCCTGTTTACAGATGGAGCCCAGTCAAAGATCCTCTTTGGTAGAGATGCACACTCCAAATAAAAGTCCACATCTCATCTACTGTTTAGAAGACAATATCAACAGGTTTATTTGACCTGACAGATGCAAAAGATGAGTTTTTCAAGACTGTTTGAAGAAATGAAAGAGTCTCGGTTACAATCAGAGACAAATGGAGATGGACTTGGATTGAATATTGTATCATAAATGAGATACATGAAATTTGTCTTAAAAATCTGTATAAAATGTACTCTATTAACCCTTCATCAGGCAAGTGACAATTTTTGATCATTTCCTCAAACATTGAATATGGGGCCAATCCCGTGCCTCGGTGTGGTCTTGAAACATGTTGGTTTTAATAACATTATACAGTGATTCAGAGAGATTTTATAGACATTTTGAAGTTGTAAATAGTGAATATGAGTGACTTTTGTCAGTTTACGACCTTCTAACAGTTGTTTTATTGCATGTGTTTATTTTTGATTTTTATTTTTGCGATTTGTGATTACACCTGTCAATCATATATTTAGCTTGATGTCATGTCTGAAAACACCTTTGATTAGAGAAAAGCAGGGTATCATGGGGTAGATTTTACTCAGTCTGAAAAAAAAAACTGTAAAAAAAAAAAAAAACTGTAAAAAAAAAACTGTAAAAAAAAAAAAAAAAAAAAAAAAAAATATATATATATATATATATATATATATATATATATATATATATATATATATATATATATATATATACATATATATATATATATGCAGTTTCATCAACTTTCATGTCCTCTGAGACTGATTGGATTAAAATATACTGATTGGTAATCACAGATTTTTTTTTGCCCAGTGACACTAAAAAACTATCAGGCAGTGTAACTCTTTCTCATATTGTTTTTTTTATCTGTATTTGTGTCATCATTTGTGTTTTATGTACTGCTATTGTATTCCCTAAATTTTGTATATTATCATTGAAAATAAAAGGCGTTTCCACATTAACCCATGAAGACCCAGTGTGACTTTTGCACCTGCTCCCAAATGAATTTTTCTCCATATTTAACCTTCCTTAAGCTATTTATCACCATTTGTTATCCCACTCCCCAAAGGAGAGGCAAGGGGTATAGTTTTTTTTTTTTTGGTTCAGTTTGTTTCTTTGTTTCTTGTTAACATTTTAGCAGCAAAACTATTGGTTGAATTCATACCAAACTGGGTTTATAGATTACCAGTGACCCAGAATAGATCTGATTACATTTTGGGAAAAGTAGTTCAATGTTCAAATGTTTTATGAATTTTTAAAATCTTTTTTTTTTTTATTTACTTGATATGGGTGAAATTTCAAATGTTTGTAGCAGCAAAAGCATTGAATTCATAACAAATTGGGTTTATAGATTGCCAGTGATTCAGAATAGATGTGATTAAATAAAGGTTAAATGAAAATAAAATAAAAATTTTGGGAAATGTAGGTCAAAGATGTAATTTTTTATGAATTTTTAAAATCTTTTTTCTTCTCCCATTTACTTATAATGGGAGGAAGTTCAAATGTCTATAAAAACATCAATTTTGTTTCAATTTACTCTAGACTTGACACATATATAGAGGCAATTGATATGCTGACATCAGCACATACATAGACATGATGACATCAGCTGGATCGATGCCAAAATCAGCTACAATACATGTGAGGGGCGGGGTTTGTTGTGCCTGGAACCACTTGTATTAATATTATCATCTGTATTTCGCATTTTTTCAGTGAAAATCAGGTATTTTTCGATATTTAATTCACTGATCATGCAAATTTTCTTAAAAGCTCAGATTGAAGTTGAAGGTTATTATATCAGAAAGAGAGAAAATTGAAGAAAAATATCAATAACTAAATGTAAAACTAAGTGTGTCCATCCACTGTCATTGATCCAACTCCATGGGTTTTACTGGTGAATCAATGTTGTAGAAGATGACGGTGTTTCCACGTTCACTATGGAGCCTCTGAACGTCCAAATGGGTCATATCTGATGACCATGAAAAGACGACAAACTGCATTTTACACCAATTATTACATGGATTGATAGGATTAGTGGATCAACAGGTATTAAACAGTTTGTATCAGTAAATGGTTTTTGAGTGCTTGGGTATATATGGGTTAAAATTGATTAATAATCTGAGTATTGGTGTGTATGTAAATAGGTTCAATCTGTAGTAGTTTTGGTATTTCTATGTTGGTTCAGCTTCCAGGTTTCCATTTGTCATCATGTCAAGAGGAAATCAACATTGTGGTTTTCTATTTGACAGTTAAAAGTAATAAAATGCAACCAATCAGAGCTCAGGACATAAAAACACTGATCCTTAAATACAACTTCAGCCAGGTTGAAAGGTTACTATATCAGAAAAAGAGAAAACTGTAGAAAAAGTCTTTTTTTTTTTTTTTTTTTTAGCAAAAATATCAATAACTCTGTAAAACTAAGTGTGTCCATCCACTGTCATTGATCCAACTCCATGGGTTTTACTGGTGAATTAATGTTGTAGAAGATGACGGTGTTTCCACGTTCACTACAAAGCCACTGAACGTCCAAATGGGTCATATGTGATGACCATGAAAAGATGACAAACTGTATTTTACACTAATTATTTACATGTATTGATAGAACTGGTGGATCAACAGGTATTAAACAGTTTAGATCAGTGGATGGTTTTGATCACCAGTTGCTGTTCGAGTCATTATGGGCTAAATAAATGCATCAGCTGTAAAACATCGAATACAAAACCAACACAAACAGACATATTTTCCCATTTGGTGCTCCTCTCTCTTCCTATAAATGTCCTGAATTACACTACTATGCTGCGCGTGCCTCCTCTATCAGCCTGTTACTGTAGCTGAATACACAGATATCGGTGTATTTCAGTGAAGCTTTAGAGCACAGTTAACCTTTCCAACAGAAAGGATCCTTAAATGAGTGTTTGAGGGGTCAGAGGTCAGAGTAGATTGAATAGACGTTCTGTTAAAGCAGGACTGTGCCTGTGGATAGGAGCTTTAAAGCAGAAAATGTGCAGAGATTAGATAGGAAACAGACAGAGATACCCCACAAGGAGAAAGGAGTCACCTCCTCTAGTGAATAGATCCCATTTCCAGTCAGTGTTTCTGTTTCTGCTGATTCCACTGAAGGACTTTTACTCGCTTTGCTTATGAATGTTAAGACGGAAAGAATTCAGTAAAGGAGGAAAGAAGAGAGTGTTCCTGAAAAAAAAAAACATTTCCTTTGTCAGGAAATTGTGTCTTTCATCTAAGCCAGCGCTCATCTGGTCACTGCATGTGAGGTGTCACTCCTTCCCACAGAGCAGAGGAGGAAATTTGCTCTCAGCGCTCTGGCTGGTGATAAATGCCCCTGGAAATGCTGATCATTCGCTTTAATAAATCTAGGTTTAAGGACTGAAGCTCATGAAGGCATGTTGAGGGGAAAGTAGGACAGAGTGACAGCGTCATTTGTCGTGCATTTGTCGTGGAGTTGCACCGCTCTTCCTCCAGCAGCAGGAAACTGGCGTTAATGAGCTGTATTGACCGAGCAGCTCAGACTGGAATGAAAACCCACGGATGCCAGGCTCGCGGCGTGCCTGTCCTTTACCTGTGATGTCAGGGTACGGGGTCGGATTCATGTGGCGTGTCCCACCTGGTCCCGGATCAGTCAGACGGACACAGGAAGCGGCTTACTGATGATCATGACATCATGGGTTTGGCTCAAGTTGGGTTTAAGGATCAGTGTTTTTATGTCCTGAGCTCTGATTGGTTACATTTTTTTTATTTTTAACTGGCAAATAGAAAACTTCAATACAGATTTACTCTACACCTCCTCTTTATATGATGACAAATGAAACCTGAAAGTTGAACCAACATAGAAATACCAAAACTACTACAGACTGAACCTGTTTACACGCACACCAATACTCAGATTACTATTCAATTTTAACCCTTTCATGCATGAATTATGAGAACCTGATCAAGGTTTTTTTCCTGAGTGTTTTTATTCCTCTTTAGGCATGAAAAAAACAATGCGATTGAACATTTTGTTATGAACCTATTTTTCATGGAGTTGCAAAAATGTCCACTCAACTGGACACCACACGTTTAATTTTTTGAAGCAAAGAAACATGTATTTATTGGCATACTGTGTGCAAACTATGAACGATTTTTTTTTTTTTTTAAATGCTGCTAATCTGATGTTTTTGGATGTCACATTTTAACATACTCTAATACTAGTTATTAATCACTTTATGGAGATAATACGCAAAAAACAACTTTTAGTTAAAAAAAAAACCCTGTTAAAAACAGTCTAATAATAATAACAAGCAATTAATTTACACTAAAACATGTTAGTGAAGATGAGGTTTGTCAAGAACAGTAAAGTTACAGTAATGGTATGAGTGTCTGTGTATGAGATGATCCACTGTGTTGGCTGATATGGAGCTAAAACAATAAAATCCATGAATATACAAAAGAACAGCTTTGAATAACTGTCCACTGTAGTGACCACTATGCATGAAAGGGTTAACCCAAACATCCACCATCGACCAAAACCATCTACTGATATAAACAAAACTAACAAAATAAAGAATAGATCAGTCATTAAGTTACAAAAAAAAAGAGATCAGATTACATCCCATCAGTAACTATTGTTGTACGTCCATTCATTATTACTATATCTGTGGAAAATAAGGTTTTTCTACATCTTTTAAAATTTTGTGATGTTTGATATTTAGTTCCACCAAACCACTCCAATGCACTTCTTTCTAAGATTTGTTGTAGAGAAATGTTGTTACCCTGCCCCCTGAAGAGGAGGCAAGGGGTATTGTTTTTGGTTCAGTTTGTTTGTTTGCTACCTCCGCCAAGGAGGTTATGTTTTTGCCAGCGCTGGTTTGTCTGTCTGTCTGTCCGTCTGTCCGTCTGTCCGTCTGCAAGATAACTCAAGAAGTTATGGACGGATTTGGATGAAAATTTCAGAAAATGTTGATACTGGCACAAGGAACAAATGATTAAATTTTGGTGGTGATTGGGGTGGGATGGGGGGGGCACTGATCTGCCTTTTCGGAGGTCTGCGCTCTCTGAGTGCTAGTTTGTTTGTTTGTTTGTTAACTCTGTAGCAGCAAAACTATTGGTTGAATTCATCCCAAATTGGGTTTATAGATTGCCAGTGACCCAAAATAGATGTGATTACATTTTGGGAAAAGTGGGTCAAAGGTAAAAAAAAATTTTAATTTTGAAAATCTTTTTTCTTCCCCCATTTACTTATAATGGCATCAGCTGGATCGATGCCAAAATCAGCTACAATACGTGCAAGGGTTGAGGTTTGTTGTGCTTGCCACTACTTGTAATAATATCATCCTCTGTATTTTGCATTTTTTCTGTGAAAATCAGGTATTTTTCCAATATTCAATTCACTGATCATGCAAATTTTCTTAAAAGCTCAGATTGAAGTTGAAGGTTATTATAACAGAAAGAGAGAAAATTGAAGAAAAATATCAATAACTAAATGTAAAACTAAGTGTTTCTATCCACTGTCATTGATCCAACTCCATGGGTTTTACTGGTGAATCAATGTTGTAGAAGATGACGGTGTTTCCACGTTCACTATGGAGCCTCTGAACGTCCAAATGGGTCATATCTGATGACCATGAAAAGACGACAAACTGTATTTTACACGATATTATTTTGATATTTTTATGCGAAATATCAAATGTCTATAAAAACATCAATTGATATGTTGCAATCAGCACATGCATAGACATGATGACATCAGCTGGATCGATGCCAAAATAAGCTACAATACATGTGAGGGGCGGGGTTTGTTGTGCCTGGAACCACTTGTTTCATATTTAGTTTCTCTCTATTGTCATAACCACCATCTCTATCTGTGAATTATTTCTGTTATTTGGAAGTAATTTATTGGTTGCTTTGTATAATATTTGTGCTGTTTTAATTTCCACCAAATTCTTTAAATTGAGTGTATGTGAGAGTAAGAATAGTTTATTGGTATGACAAAAAAAAAAAAAAAACAGCAACATGAACACACACAAAAAAAAATTAATGAGAATGTAAATCAGTAATAACAGTATTCTTTAAGTGTTCTAATAGTCTGTGTGAGCTGTGGCTGATATTCAGCAACCAGAAGGTGAAAAGACGAGGATCTGGAAGTGTTTTTTGTCATGTTAGGGTCAGGTGCATCATTAGTGCTGCACGCCGCCTGGGTCTTCTCAGCATCAGGAGGAACAGGAGGCGCCATTAATAATATTAACAAGGCCATCAAGACCAACGTGGTCTTTCAGGGTCAGGATGGAAACAGGAGGAGAAATCTCAGAGCAACAAAACAGGACAAAGGTGTTAGAACAAGAAGTCCAAAAATGTTTCTGTGAAGGAGAATAAGATTTATCTGGATGATGGAAAGATGAAGTAAATAGAAATGTTAGGTGGAATGACATTAAACTACAATAATTTAATGAAAGGAAGTGTAAAACTAGAAGCACTCGGAGAGCGCAGACCTCCGCCAAGGCTGATCAGTGGCCCCCCCTGTGGGCCCCCCCACCCCCGATCACCACCAAAATTTAATCATTTCTTCCTTATCCCATTTCCAACAAACCCTGAAAATTTCATCCAAATCTGTCCATAACTTTTTGAGTTATGTTGCACACTAACGGACAGACAAACAAACAAACAGACAGACAAACCCTGGCAAAAACATAACCTCCTTGGCGGAGGTAATAATACTGAAACTGTCACTAATCATCCATGTGCTTTTTTCTTGCAAACATTAAGTTGGCACAGGTATATTATTAGAGTGGAAATGTTACTTCAGTTAAAAAATATCAACAAAAATATGACTAGTAAATTCATTTCAATTAAAAAAAAAAAATCAATTTGCCAGTTCTTTTACTAGCGTGCTGCTGCTTTAATCGCTCCATATTGAGAAGCTGATTTAAGCCACATGAGCATTTATTCAAAAATAATTATCTTAAAAATAGCCTCTACGTCTACATTCCCGTCTGTGGTGGTATTAAAATTAAATCAAAACTAAATACTAAAAAAAAAAAAGAGAGCGGATGCAGAATAGAACTACACTGCCAGTAAACTCAGATCATTTACTATTAAACACACAAAGCCTACATTTCACAGTCATTATAGTTATATGTTACAGTCCTTTAAAGGGGTTTTATGTGGTATTGATATTCCAAACTCTCCCATACACACACTGATGACTAAAAAAAAAAACCCAAAAACTACCAGGAGCAAAAACCTGTGAATCAGTATTTTGTATCCACAGACTGTATCACTCACCGAATAAAGAATAAATCTCATTGTTAACACACATCTGTTTTATGGTATCAAGTTTTCTTCATTGGTGGTTTTGGTGGTCTTAAGTGTGTTTTGGTGCGTGACTTCCCCCTGCTGGTGAGAGTTTGGAATAACAATACAACAGAGAAACTTTAAAGACACTTAAAGCTGCCAAAATACCTAGAATGTTTTTTTTCTATTCCAGAATGACAGTGGAGGATGTCTTGTCTTTTCTCTTGTCTTTTCTCTTTTTTTTTTTTCTTTTCTTTTCTTGTCTGAATGAATGAATGTTTTTATTATTGTGTCTTGCATAAAAAAACATGCCCAGCCCTTACATGGGCTTATAAGACACCAAAAATACAAACCAAAAATCAAACACCGGACAATAGGCACAACAGATATGAACAAAACAAAATACTGACCTATTTAAACAAACACATCTGTCGCTTTTTCCAGGCTTTACAAACAAATAATGCTAATTTATATACATTAGAACTAAACAACCATTTCATCTTGTCATCATCAGTGCTCCAGAACAGATCAGGATTTCAGATACACATATCATCAAACGAAGGGGCTCTCAGTTCATCATATAGAGGACAATACAAAAGAAAATGTGATTCATTTTTGACTTGTCTTGTCTTTTCTTTTCTTTTTAATGCTATATGACCTCAGTCTGAATAGTCATATCTGAATCCCTGCAGCATCTTTCACATTTGTCCCATTTTTGCTCTGTTAGGGGTAAGTGTGAATGAACACAGAGGGGCTGTAAGCAGATTAAAATAAGTATTTGAAGTGAGATGCACATCTTTAAAAAGGAAATATGTGGCTGCAGTTTGGAAATTTAAGAATCCTGAAGCATAAAGCAGAACATCAGTAGTCCCCAGGGTTGGATTATATTAAAGCCATGTCTGAACTGATGTAGATTAGGTGGTGATGTGGTCACATATTATAACTAAAACCATGCAGCATTCATGCATGTTCACTTACAGCGGTTGGACAAAATAATGGAAACACCTTCACCTCAAGATGATAATGCCCCAATCCATACAGCTAGAACTGTTAAAGAATGGCATGAGGAACATTCTAATGAAGTTGAGCATCTCGTATGGCCGGCACAGTCCCCAGACCTCAACATTATTGAGCATTTATGGTCAGTTTTAGAGATTCAAGTAAGACGTCGATTTCCACCGCCATCGTCTCTAAAAGAGTTGGAGGGTATTCTAACTGAAGAATGGCTTAAAATTCCTTTGGAAACAATTCACAAGTTGTATGAATCAATACCTTGGAGAATTGAGGCTGTAATTGCCACAAAAGGCGGACCTACACCATATCAAATTATATTTTGTTGATTTTTTAAGGTGTTTCCATTATTTTGTCCAACCCCTGTAGGTTGAATCCAGTTTGCAGACTTATGTTATATTACATTACAGGAGCTTTAGTGACCCCTAGAGGCCACACTGTCCTGTCACTTTACCTCCAAAGACAGCCAGCTTTGGGTTTTCTGTTTGTGGACAAGAGTTTCATTGCTTTATACAAAAAAAAAAAAAAAGCCACAGCAAAGGACATTCTATAAAAATAAAAAAAAAACGATGCATCTTAAAAAAACTGTAGCATCATGATATTTCCAGTACAGGCAATTATTTAATTAAAAAAGCCAAAACTTGTACTTTCCTAACATTTCCTGGATTTCTGGAGGTTTAATACCTTTTAATATGTCCATTTTAAATTTTTTTTTTTTTTTTTAACTTTCTTCTCTGGTATCATGACTTTAAATAAACCTCCTGTTTTTAGATGTGAGACACTTTAAAATCCATTACTTTAACTAATAGCCTGATATTAGATTAGTGTAGATTACATTCAACTTTATTGTCATTGCATATGTCACAAGTACAAAGCAACGTAATGCATGGAGAGAGTTTGACTGGAAGACAAGGATTCATTATTTTAACACCGCTTCTATTACCTCAAAATGTAGTAACATGTCAAACCATTATTGGACAAATTGTGGGATGGTTGGTGATTTTACCCAAATATTTTGGGATTGCCCTAAGAACTCAGATTTCTGGAGAGGGGTACAAGAAGGAAGTAAAGGAAATTCTAAACTTTGAAATACCCCCTGAACTGACCCTGTTCATCAGGGGTCGCAAATCCTGGTCCTGGAGGTCTACTATCCTGCATGTTTTAGATGTGTCCTTCTTCCAACACACCTGATTCAAATGATCATCAACCTCTGCAGCAGCCTGATACCAACTGTCAGGTGTACTGGAAGAGGGACACGTCTGTACATACTGGGAAAACTACCTGAAGACCTAACAACACAATGGTTGAAGTCATACCCCCCAGTTTAATACAATGGGACATAGTAAAAAGTAAAGTGTATATTATCAATGAGTGAGATGTTTTTTTTAGATTTCCTATGTTGTTTGTACCAGATTTTAATTTGTCTTTGTTTTTATGATGGTTATATTTTGTTGTTCTTAGCCCACTTTGCACCCTGTGTTATCACTGTTTTTATTTACTTATTTATTCCCTTGTTTTATGAGTTGTGTACAGCACTTTGTCCAGCTGTAAAGTTCTTAACCTCCTAACACCCACTGTCCACATTTATGGACAAGAGTTTCACAACTTTATACAAAAAAAATAAAAATAAAAAACTGTCCACCACAAAGGACATTCCATAAAAAATTTAAAAACTGCATCTGAAAAAACTGTTGCATCATAATGTTTCTGATATAGGCACTTATTTAATAAAAAACAAAAAAAGCTTGTACTTTGCTGACATTTCCTGGGTCTTAGCAGGTTGAAGTGCTTTAAAATAAAATTGGTATGGTATATTATGAAAAAAAAAAAATCACAGCAAAAGTACCACCGAAAGTAGAACAATTTGAGACAAAATGGAAATTAATAACACAAGCAACAGCAGAGCCCTAACACCCCCTCCTCACCCACACACACAGAATTTTTTAATATTTTCTGCATTTATTTTTAAATCTTGACTGTTTCTTACACTTGAACTAACTCAACATGACTCACATCCACATTTGTACACCTGCAAATGTGCTTTACCTGTGAAAAATACATAAACAGTTCCTAAATAAATAAATAAATAAAGTCCACTACTGTTTGTTAAGTATAAGGTGGAGGTGTAACTGGTGCAAAGTGTGTGAGGCGGACTCCACACACACACTTGTGGACAATCAGCTCATTAGTCAGTGATCCCACCCAGGCTGTACTAAAGCCCAGCTCTGCAGCCCACAGGCAGCAGGTGGCTTCAGGGCAGTGGGGCTACAGGCTGTTGGACCCGGCTGCACGCTTTGGCACAAATAATGGTTTGTGGAGTCAATTTGGGGTGAGTTCAAGCTGCTATTTATGTATATTAAAATGTGATTCATTGTCAGTCTCCTTGACTTTGCTGTTTTTATTATGTTGAAGGATCTTGGTGGTTTGTGTAGTTCAAGTGGAGTATGTTCGCTGCTTATGGGAAACACAAGGTGAGAACATGGATCTATGGTGAGGTTCAAGGTTTGAGTTGCATTTTAGTGACATTAAGGGCAAAAATTCAAGTTCTTGATTATGGACTGAAAATATACCAGTTTAGGATCAAACTTTCTCAGGAATCTGAATCGGAAATCATTTATGCAGAAGCTTTTGTGGTTTTCAAATCACTGAGCCTTTGACACAAGGTTGAAACAAAACAAAACAAAAAAAAACAAACATGAAATTTGGCCTATGCACTACTTGATTTAACTATTTGTCAAAAATCAAGCATAACATACTTTCTTCTCTTCATCTGTGAGCTTTGAATACTCCCCAGGAGGCCTTCCTTCCTCCACCCCTGGATGGGTTTGGTCTTGACATCTTAGCTCTGTTCAGTCAGTCTGAAATTTAAAAAAAACAAACAAAAACTTGGCATTACTCCATGACATGTGTCAGAGTTGTTTTATTAGTTTAACTATATATTGATCTATAGAAGCCTTCCTAAAGTGATTCTGGCTGATTAAATTGGCTTCATTATTGAAAGAGCAAGTCCAAATCTAACAAATTGGTGGGTAGTTTCAAAAACATATGAACTTTTTTTTTTTTTTATAAAGAGAACTTGATCTCACTTTAGGAAAGTAAATGGACCTATATAATATAAACTAATTGTAGCCCATGTAGGTGGGCATAACTGAATACATTTTGGAGGCTAGATATTGAAAAATGAATGAATGCAAGTTTTTTTTTTTTTTTTTTTTTTTTTTTTTTCTCCACAAACTAAAAACTGATGGGGGTAGGTTAGTAAAAGTAACAATTTTACTTATCTAATATTAGAATATACTTCATTGTTGGGTAATGCTTTATTCACAACAAAATAAGAAAGAGAATGGTGTATAATGCATACAGATTCATGATAATATCAACTCTACGTGAATAATTATAAGTCCAATTCTTACCTGGAAGCCAAAAAATCCAAACCAAATAGTCACAGGATGTCTTCTGAGGAACTGGCTGATATGATGTCACTGACTTTGAATGGAAATCACTGAAACTGCTCCTCATTCAGAAGGCCAGACCATAAGCTCTTCTCCTAAGTTTAAAAGGAAGCACTTTCAATGAAGATTTGCAAGCAGCAACAGCATTAATATGGGTTTTCAAATTATTTGTCACTGAAAAAGGATAATTTTTGCCCACTTTACAGCAAAAATCATGCAAAAAGTCACACAAGGACAAGTGATACACTTTTTTTTTTTCTTATATTCTGAAACGACACAATTTTTCCAACAAATTCAACACAAGACACTGCATGAAAGATGTACACTTATTCCACAATATTTTTTTTTTTTCCCAATAATGATACTCAAACTTTCAGCCTTGTCCTATGTAACCCAGATGTGGCTCAAAAGCAGTGGATTGACTTATTTATGGTTTATTTTACAGGTAAAAGCTTCAAGAAACAAAATGCCAACACATATGACCCCTTCACCCAGAATGGACTCAGACAGGCCTCGTTTTCTTCAGGGTTCGACCAAAGTCTCGACCAGGGACTTTCTGGTAGCAGCTACTCAGACGCTGCTTCAGAGTTGACACAAAATGGCCGTTCTAGAGTCCAGTACGTGAAGCGTCACCCAATTCCCCAAGAGCCAAAGGGAGACATGTTGCAAAAGTGGCCTCCACGGGGGTCTGAGATTGCTAGTGCGAGTTCTGCGAGTAAGTACGGTTCTCCTGAAAAGACTGACTTCACTGCTGTCAGACATTCACCTGTTCAGGGTTCATGGGGTCATAGGGGACACATGTCCGGTGGTAGTGCTTTACAGAGTTCAAGGGAGAACTACGCCTTCAGGAAGCCTCACATGACCCCAGTCGACCTTAAAAACACAGTTCAGACGTCGGCTACTGTCCGTGGGAAACTGGTACGTGCCTCTAAAAAACGCACCTATAACCAGAAAGGATTCCCGTATAACCCCGTCCAGGTAAACCAGTATCATCAACTGTCCAACCCACAGTCGTACAACGGCTACAGCTGGAGTCGACCGCAGTCCAACTTCAACCAAATGACTCCAAACGACCAAGATGCGTCGTCTTCAACTGTGACCTACCGCGTTGCCGATAAATACGGAGGATCTTTGATCGTACGGCTGAAGAACAAGGACCACAGTGAAGAGGTGAGGCCGCTGGAGACTCAGACGGCGTTTCACCACAGTCAAGGTCAGGAGGTTCCCAAGAGCGTATGGAGGAAGATCAAACCAAAGTCAAATATGACACCCTTGGACTGATGTATTTCAGATTATATTGTGCAGTTCTGGTTAAAGGTGCAGCAAGTGTTTGAGTATTAGAATGTAACGTGTTTGAAATAAATTAACTTGAAATTTATTGGCTTTGTGTCTGAACTGTTGGTATAAGGTGACAGGAAGGATTTGGTGCCATCTAGTGTCAAAGATGTGTCTGTGCAAGAGTTTCATCCAAACCTGAAACTGTCCTGTTATGGAAGACTTAAAACTAGAAATCTGGCTCTTGAACTGAAAAAAAAAAAAAAAAAAAGCTTTTGCTATTTCTTTATATTCAATTCAATTCAACTTTATTTGTATAGCCCAATATCACAACAAGGTTATCTCAAAGGGCTTTACAGAGTCAGTTAGAGTAAACAACAGTCAAATGAACAGCAAGAAAATGAGTAGTGTCCAGGGCATCCCCCGTCCTTAGACCCTCCTTCTCGGCAAGGAAAAACTCAAAACCCAGTGGGAAAAGGGAGAAACCTCGGGGAGAACCACAGTGAAGGAGAGATCCACTCCCATGGACGGACAGGCTATAGATGCACCAGGACTGATGGACGTCCATTTGCAGATGTAGTTCTAGTCTACAAGGATGCAGTAGGGTGGACACATGGGGGGTCCATCCCGCTGGATGAGACACTATATATATAACACTCTATATAACACTCTAGCTGTTGGTAAATGTGTATCCAGGGGTTTTGTTAGCATTTTAGGACCTTTTTGGACTGATCCCAAACTGGGAAATTGTAGTGCGGCGTGACAAATGGTGAACATAATGTGCTTTAATACCCCTCAGCCAAATATAGTGGGAGATCCTGTTGACAGGTACTGCCCTGTGATTTAGATTGGAATGCAGAGTCAATTTTATTTATGAAGCACATTAAAAACAAATGCTGACCAAAGTGCTATACAGATTCAAAGTGGGAATAGAAATTAAGCAATCTACACAAGTTAAATAAAATGCCAAAATGTCAATTCTCAGTCCAGTTTAAAAGTCAAACAATATAAATGTTTTTTTAACCTCCTAAGACCCAGGAAATGTCAGCAAAGTACAATTTTTTTTTTTTTTTTTTTTTTTTTTTTTTTTTTTAAATTAAATGTCTATATTGGAAACATGATGCAACAGTTTTGTTTTTTTTTAGATGCACTTTCTAAAATTTTTATGGAATGTCCTTTGTGGTGGACAGTCTTCTTTTTTTTTGTATAAAGTCATGAAAGTCTTATCCACAAATATGACAGAAAACCCACAGCTGGATCTTGGGAGGTTAAATTGGGTTTCAAAAGTATCAACTGTCGGTGAAGTCCTGATATGGAGAAGTGGGCTGTTCCATAGTTTAAGAGAAAGTACAGAAAAGGCCCACTGTGTCCTGTGCTTCAGTCTGGACCTTGGAGCAGCTGGTCTTTGTGTAAAACTTATTACATATTTATATTTGAAAGTACTCATAACTGCACAAGGCTGAAACAAACATCACCCCAACAAAGGGGTCATGTCTTCATTTAACCTTGGCTTCTGCTCCATGCCAAGATGCATCCACAGAATAAAGGTGGTGCAGATATGTCAATGCATTCTTCAGATAATGTGATTACGTCATTGAATGGACAGATGACAAAATGATTCCAGTACCCCTTTAGTCAGACATTGGCTGAGGGGTAAAAATGGAATACAACAGCAAACACACACCAAATAAGTTAGAAGTATTAAAGGAACTGGTAGAAAATCTGTACAAACAGAAATGTGCAAAGTAAAGAGGAATTTTTTAGTTAGTTGGAGGTGCATGAGAATTTCTTTTAAAAACATGTATTCACTCAATTTAGGTTTGAGTTCAAAAATGTCTGCATCTAAATTCACACCTGTATTGAGTTGCCTTTGTAGTTTGTATTCAATAGGCTTTTAAACTGTGGAACAAATTGTGTGGAGATAAAACAAATATCTAATATAATTCAGTTTAAAAAAAGATATAAAGAATTGATTCTTGAGAGGTCCAGTATTTAATAATGACAATGAGGCCTGTTTGTTTATGGATAATGTTGTATTGATAAATATGCTGTGATTATTGAAGAAAATTGTCTGTTTGCATGACTGTACTGCCACGAATATTTTGTTGTGTATAATTCAATTACTGCATTAAGTATTTGTTGTTGTTCAATGCCAAAATTAAGAAAATAGTATTGTTTGATTATTGCATTAAGTTAGTGATAAAGGTGTAAAAGCACTGAGGGGTAGGATTAAATAAGTTTATACTTCTTCCTACTCCTTTTCGACCATGCAAAATTCAGACTTGTATGTGCTTGAAGAAAGATTCTGTTCATTTAAATGTTATTTTGTTTTTGCCTTAATTTATAAGAAAGAAAGAAAGAAAGTCTTTCACTAAGACTGGAATAGCCTTAACCCTTTCATGCATGAATTATGAGAACCTTGATCAAGATTTTTTTCCTGAGTGTTTTTATTCCTCTTCAGGCATGAAAAAAACAATGTGATTTTTTTTTACTTTTTTTAATTTTTTTATGAACCTATTTTTCACTGAGTTACAAAAATGTCCACTCAGCTAAACACCATGTGTTTAATTTTTCAAGCTCAGAAACATGCATTTACTGACATACTGTGTGAAAACTACAAAATAAAAACATTTTTTACCCTCCTGAGACCCAGCAATGCATTTTCACCCTCTGTAGGGGACAAAAGTTTGACAGTTTTACTTGCTGTCCATTGCAAAGAACATTCCATTAAAAAAATAAATAAAAATAAAAAATAAAAAAAAAAGCATCTGAAAAAACAAATATACAAAAACTGTTGCATTATGTGGTTTCCAATCAAGACAATTGTTTCACGGAAAAAAGCTAAAATTTTCATTTTCCTGGGTATCAGGAGGTTTATGCTGCTAATCTGATGTTTTCTCATATTTTAACAGACTATAATATTAGTTATTACTCACTCAGATAATATGCAAAAAAATAACTTTTTTGTTAAAAAACAAAAAAATCTCTGTTAATTACAGTTTAATAACAATTAGTAATTGATTTAGATAAAAGAACAGGAAAGTTAAAGGAATGTCAGTGTATGGAATAATGTATACGCGTCCACTGTGTTGGCTGATATGAAACTAAAACAACCAAACACATGAATATACAAGAGAACAGCTGTAGAAGAACTGTCCACTGTAGTGACCACTATGTATGAAAGAGTTAAACTCCAAGATCAGTCTAAAACTATAAGGAAAGACTTATAATTCCATACTGTACATTTCTCCAGACCTCAAGCAAAATCTGAACAAATCACAATGTATAAAAGTAGTTGAACATTCATCTGGTATATTTAAACTAATAAGTGTGTGTTTTGCTGAGGAAAGTTCATGTCCTCATCTTTAAACACAACTGTAAATATGTCCAAGTGTTGTTGAAATGAATGTGATTTTAATATCTGTGTCTTTGACCTCATGTGAAACTTCGTTCTGTCGATATTGACAGCGTGCAGCGATGCAGGGCTCATTCTACAAAACTATTATTAAGTGAAATCTTAGTGATTTATGCAGAAATCAATAAAGCAGCATATGGGTGTTGACAATGTTCCAATGAGCGTCGTATTCCACCTCCTGTGGAATCGATGCGGGCCGTTTCTCCTTGAGTGGAGCTGTGGACGGGGTCGAGGAGATTGGTTGGGGGCTCTGCTGATGTGGTTATAACGGCTGCTGAATGTCTTTAGAGACACGGAAAGTCTTCAGCAGTGTGTGTTTACTGCCACGGTGCGTTCACTGTCCGTGGCAGATGCGTTCAGGCCTCAGTGGGCTTCAGGTTCTTGTGATATGAAGCTCTCACTAAATGAACAGACAAATAATAGAAGCAGAAGGTTCAGATCTGTGCTCTCATGACCTGTAATCTTCTATTTGTAGACAGGTAGAACCACAGAGCTGCTGCACAAACTGAATCATATTTAACAAGGCAGACTGTATGTGTTCATGTCAAACACTAATATTACAAGTCAGATTTATTTTTGTCTTCGATTACTGATTTAACAAACTGTACACTGTAAAAAAAAAAATCTGTAATTTAACGGAATTTTCACTGTTTATTTTAGATTATTCCTGTATTTTTAAGATACAGGAAAATATCAGTGAAATGGCAAAAATAGACTGTGATTTTACATGTCAAATGTAAAATAACAAAAAAACTAACTGTGAATAACCATAAAATTTCCATTTTTTAAAAGAATTTTTTTCTTTCTTCACAGAAAAATACTGTTGAAATACGTTTGCAAATGTATCATAATTTCACAAATATTTCTTTTCTACTTATGAGATTAAACTGTTAATTTAAAGTTTAATACTGTAAAATAAAATGATAAAATGAGATAAAATTACAGACTATTAACCGTAAAAGAAGTATTTGTTCTGTAAGTTTAACAAGACTTGTTTGTTAATTGACAAATATCTTGCATAATTATGGGAGGTTTCATAACAAAATGTTGAAAAAATGTATTTTTGTGAATGTATAACATGTATAAACACTGATAAACTGTCCAAATACAGTTTTTATCAGTGGATTGTACAGCTTAGTCTAATTGAAAATTATTTATATATATATTTATAGGTAATTTGATTGTTTTAATGCATGTAAATATTCTTTACTAAACATTAAAAAGTAAAAAAAAACAAAAAAAAACAATGCAAAATCTCATGTAAAGTTAGGGCAAAAAACTGTATTTTAATTATGGAAAATTACCGTATTTCTATGAGATGGTTATTTTCCGTTATTTAACAATATTTTTTGGCACCCCTGCTCCCAGAATAGTACAGTTTTTTTTTTACAGTGTATCTTGACAAAAAAAGGCCCACTTGAACTGACCTCTATAATGGCCTGTACTATTATGTCACTACCACAGAATGACCCCTAGAGGGCGGGATTGGTCAGACAATGAATAAGACATGTGCCTAAAACTCCAACTAAAAACCTAAATCAGAGGTGTCAAACATGAGGCCCGTGGGCCAAAACCGGCCGGCCAACGGGATGAATTTGTGATGTTATTAACAGTCAAGGGTGTCATTTTGGTTCAAGGACCACATTCAGACCAAAATGATCACAAAATAATAACACAACCTATAAACAACTATAAATGACAATTCCAAATTTTCTTTTTTTTTTTTTTTTTTTTTATTTTAGTGTGAAAAGGTAAAATTGCACATTGACAATGTTTACATTTACAAACTATCCCTTTACATGAAATGTGAATAATGAAAACAATGATAAACAACCTGAAAATGAAGAAAAATAAGTGGAATTTTACCAATATTCTGCCGGTTACTAATGCTGCGTTCAAGGCAACCTGTAACCCATGTTTTTCCAAACTTCTACTGGTGAAAATGCACTGAAACGTCAGTCAAAGCTGTGACTTCCCACCCATGAACTTATACTAGATTGATGTACTCCCAGTTCTGAGCACTGATGTCACATACCCTGTGAATCAACAATGGCAACCCCCATGGATGTGGTGTTTATGCAGACTGTTTATTAAAACAATGTATTGCTCTAATGTTATTTATCTGCAAATGCTCTGCATAATCAGCAGCTACTGTAGCAGTAGGACAAGAAAAAATTAATACCAAATGCGTATCCAAATATACAAATAACATAACATCACAGGTATAACAGCTCCTCTTGCCTTATGTGTCATTTTTCTTCCTCTGTTTCCCCTAAATAAGCAAAGAGCAAACACCTCTGGGATAGAAATGACTGTAAATGAGCATAAGCTCTGTACGGTCCACCATGATGGTTTGTTTCCATCTAACTACCACAATTCCTTGCGCTCAAGCAGTTTGGCGTGACTTGCCTAGAGTGCTACAAAGTCGTGAGCTGTGGTTTGAAGTCGTGACTTACGGGCTCAAAAACTTGCCTGGAACGCAGCATAATGCCGCGTTTCCACTATGTCACAGGTGTCAAACATGCGGCCCAGGGGCCAAAACTCTCCCGCCACAGTTTCCAGTCAGGCCCGTGGGATGAATTTGCAAAGTGCAAGTTAGGGCATTGAACTCAAAAATAATATAATAACCTATAAATAATGACAACACCATTTTTTTTCTCTTTGACTTAGTGCAAAAAACATTAAATTATGAAAATATTTACATTAAGAAACTATCCTTTAACAATAAAATGTGAATAACCTGAACAAATATGAACAACCTGAAATGTCTAAAGAAAATTAAGTGCAATTTTAACAATATTTTGCCTGTAACTAAATGTTTTGTGCCTTTGTAGATCTGATCTGTAATGCACATGTAGCCTATAAATGATAAGTCAAAGCATAATATTGATAAAAATTGTACTTACATTTCTTAACAAATTTCATTTTTCAGGTTATTCACATCCTTTTTGTTTGGATAGTTTGTAAATGTAAATATTGGCATAATTGAATGTTATCTTTTGCACTAAAACAATTTCAAGTTGTCATTATTTATTGGCTATCATGCAATTATTGTACTGGTTCCGGCCCACTTCAAATTAAATTGGGCTGAATGTGGCCCCGGAAGAAAATGAGTTTGACACCCCTGCACTACATGGTACCAGTTTGTGTCGACTTGGCCTTTTTGCGTTTTCATTATGTAAAAAAACCTGGAATCTGGTTCCCGGTACAAATTTTTTAGTACTTGCTTGGCAGAGGTTCCAAAATGGGTAAAGATTAAAATGTGACCTATAAACACTGCAGACCACTGATTGGTCAGAGAAGTGTCTGTGTCATTGCATCATCAATGTGTGACACACCATTTTTAAAAAAACAGATTTGGACGTTTACAGTAAATATAGCGGTATGATGACAGCCCACAAAACTACACTGTGGTCGGTCGAGGAGGTTCAGACATTTCTGTGCTTGGTGGCTGATGAAAAAAATTCAGCATGAGCTTGACAGGGCAACACGCAACGAGCGAGTTTATCAGCAACTCTGAGCAGACGTCATGAAGTTTTGAGGGTCTAAACACAGAAATGTCCCGTCAGAGAGCGAACTTTAATTGATTGCCATTCAAAATTTATTCAATATAAAGTAGCTCCTTGTTTCAGATAATCCCTTATGGTCAGACTAAAGCAAAAATGAATTTAAAAGTAAAAATGTGGGTCATTTAGCAACACTAGTCTGTCAAATTGTCTCTAAAATGTCCCGTCAGAGAAATTTCGATTACCGTGTTTTGACCCTTAAGAGTCCTGAGGTGGGAGGAGATTTCCATGACACGAAACGAATATTTACGGCACTGTTTCTGCTGCAGATGTTTATGTTAAATATTATATAACTATTGCATCTACACTATTGCTTTTTTGTTTGTTTTTTCTGATTCACATCCATTTCTGAGGGTCTGATCATTAACAAAAAGTATAATTTGCAGATATCACAATTTGCCAAAATCTGGGTTTGATTTGGATATGTACAACAAAAACTCACTCAGCAGCGCCCCCTACAGACCACTGCTTCTGGTGACTTTTACCAATCTAGGCAAAATTTGGTTGACTTAAGTACACTGAACAAAAATATAAATGCCACACTTTTGCTTTTTGCTCCCATTTTTCATGAGCTGAACTCAACAATCTAAAACTTTTTCTATGAACACAAAAGGCCTATTTCTCTCAAATACTGTTCATAAATTTGTCTAAATCTGTGTTAGTGAGCACTTCTCCTTTGTCCTTTGCTGAGATAATCCATCCACCTCACAGGTGTGGCATATCAAGATGCTGATTAGACAGCAGGATTATTGCACAGGTGTGCCTTAGGCTGGCCACAATAAAAGGCCACTCTAAAATGTGCACTTTTACTGTATTGGGTGGTCCAGGGGGGTCAGAAAACCAGTCAGTATTTGGTGTGACCACCATTTTCCTCACGCAGTCTTCTTCATGAATTCTCTGAAACACCTTTGGAGATGGCTTGTGGTAGAGAAATGAACATTCAATTCACAGGCAAAAGCTCTGGTGGAGATTCCTGAAGTCACATGCCAATTTCATATTCCCTCAAAACTTGTGACATCTGTGGTATTGTGCTGTGTGATAAAACTGCACATTTTAGAGTGGCCTTTTATTGTGGCCAGCCTAAGGCACACCTGTGCAATAATCATGCTGTCTAATCAGCATCTGGATATGCCACACCTGTGAGGTGGATGGATTATCTCAGCAAAGGAGAAGTGTTCACTAACACAAATTTAAACAGATTTGTGAACAATATTTGAGAGAAATAAACCTTGTGTGTACACAGAAAAAGTTTTAGATCTTTGAGTTCAGCTCATGAAAAATGGGAGCAAAAACAAGTGTGGCATTAATATTTTTGTTCAGTGTAGGTGTTACACTGATACCATATATATATGTCGACAGGTATTTAGAAAAACTAATAACTCTTTCATGGGTTTTTGCCTTTCATTGACATGAAAACTCCAGTTTAGGTCACTGAAAATGATTATTTCTGAAAACTACGCCTGAAAACTGTTTTGTTGCTTGTGCGTGTACAGGTGGAAATGGAGTTTTAGGATATATGACATTTAGATTTATAATGATAGTGCTCTGTGGTGTGATTAAGCAGGTTTGTGTCAAAAATGTTACTGAAAACTGAGGTGGAGAAACATCTGTTTCTATAAATACCCAACTATGTAAATAAATGACTTGAGTCAAGTCTACAAAGTGTTGAAAAAAAAATTTTTTTTTTTAAGCATTAGTGTTTCAGTTTGGTGGGAGGGCAAATGATGACATGTTAATGATATTTTAACTGATCCACTTAAATTTAGCCTCATTTTTTTACTTCAAACTTGTCAAAATGTCCATGTATGAAGGTATTTTGTGAAAATTATTTTAAAGTACATAGCTGAAAAAAGTTAGCAAAGACTTTTTTTTTAAAGTTAAAATCACCGTGAAGATCGACCGCCTTTAATTTATAATAATTAGTTTTAGTCTCCTCAGTTAAAGGCAGTCATGTTGGTGCTTGTTTTGCCTCTGGTGTGTGTGTAAACCTCTGCACTAAAGCCCCAGATTGTCCCTTTAAACATTTTAACCCTTTAACCCCTGACGTGTCTGTGGTGAACATCCTGGATGTATGATTTGTTTCCAATATTCATAAAAATTCAACTGTTTGCTCAATAGGAAAATTTTCAAAACATGCTAAGAGAACAGACCTTGTGGTTTCCAGACATCTGAGCATGCTCAGTACACCCCCTGCCATCTGCGGAATGGAATGGAAACTGACTCGCTATAAAAAAGAAAAAAAAAAAAAAAAAGACAGTTTGGGCTTTTTTTTTTTAAACAGTGTTCCTTGTGATAATAATAATAAATTGCATTTGTAAAGCACTTCTCATTCAGCAGAATCTCAAAGTGCTACAGAGAGAAGACAGTTCAATAAAAAATAAAATACTGTAATATCAGGTTTCTTGTTTTTACCATTTACGTTATGATTTTTTTACTGTGCTTTTACTGTGTAACTGCTTTTTGGAGTTCAACCAGAAAGTAGCTGGACTGATTTAGAAAAAAAAAACAAAAAAAGCCCCAAAACTAAAACAAATGGGCCAAAATTGCATTCCAGTTCACGTTCAACATCCGAAATCTCTTCTTAATGTACATTCTGAGTGCCTTTCTTGGTAAAAAAAACCTGTAAAACTTCCAATTCCTGTTTGTCTTTTTCTGTTATTCTACCCAGTTCTGACCCTAAAACACACAGTAAAACAAAACCACTGAAGAAAAGGAACAAACACATACTCACAGCAGCTTTTATGAAACTGAAACTGACGCTAATTCATAGCAGCACGTTTACCTGCAAAAATGTCTGAGGGGTTAAAGGGTTAAGCATCAAAGTTTCATGTCGTCACTGTTAATAATTAGTCTGAGAGTTCTGAGTGTATCCATCCAACCCACTCAGGTTTATTTTAGGAGATCCTGGTGCTTAATGCAGTTCAAGTCAGACTCCCCTAAAGTCAATGTTGTGAAAAGGAAGTGAGGTCTTTACTGTAGATTACTCTGTTTTCACATCCTTTGAAAAAAAGAAAAAGAAAACATCTCAAGATCAATGAGACTTCCTGAATAAATAAAACAACATAAAAACCACATCAAGACTAAAGAGGTGGCGGTCGAGTCTGAAAACAGCACTGATGCCACATTTAGCTCACTCTGGTTTTTGCAGACAGTAATTTATACTCTTGATAATTATACTCGTCATAAGAATAGACAGTTTGTTTTTGATGGGTACATTTGGTATCAGAAGGTCTTTAAAAAGGGGACTTAAAACCGAATGAGTTAAATCCAGTTAAACATTACAGTGGAATAACAGGGTTTGTCTCGGTTCTTATCTGTATGTGTGGAGCAGACGGAGGCTGCTAATGTAAATATAGATGTAAATATCATCTCCGCATGTGCATTTCAGCGACAAGGACAGTCACGCAACAGAGGTGAGATGTCAGACGGTACACAGATGGAAAACATGGCTGTGCATTTGATCAGCGACAGACTCGTCAAGAGCGAAGTGTGCGACGAGCGTCTGCATCCAACGGTCAGCAAAACCCAGCGCCGCAGCTTTCCTGGTATTAAAGAGTCTCTGAAGTGAAGTGTGGGCCAAATGGAAAAATCCAGGGCTTTATTTACTGCTGTACGAGTGGGAGAAAAAATAAATCCACAGCAAACGTCTTACGAAGATTTAATGTACATTTATTCTTAACACGTGGAACATATAGTATAAAGATTTCATACTGAATAAATGATATTCATTAAGCCAAAAAAAAGGAAAAAAGAGGAATTTACATCAAGTTTTTAGCTACATCATCTGAAATACAAATATGCAGAATCCGCATCACTGGAAAAAAAAAAACAAAAAACAAAATAAACAAAAGTAAAATGGTTTCTTCATCAAGGTCTAGTTTGTCATTTATGAAGGAGCTCAAATGGAACCGCAGACATGATTTTGTTGTTATATTCTCTACACCCAGACCGAACTGAAAACTGAAGTTGTGTTTGTTTGTTGGGGGTGGCGTTGGTTGGACAGCAGCTAAACACCCCACTCCCACCCCCGCCACCGCCGGAGCCACCGGGGCGAAGCGCCGAGGCAACGGGAGCGGGTGGGCGTCAAGTAAGTTACATGGCGTACTTGATGCAAGGGGAACTTTTGTCAAAGATTAAAAATGGTGAAGAGCAACAGAAGTTGAGAAAGAAGAGAGAGAAGTGTAATGTACAACATCATATATACACTGCAGCTTGGACTGCATCTAGAGCTGAGGACCAGTCCTAAAGAGGTGACTTTTTAATATAAGGGTCAAGTCATACAATCAAGGGACAAAGAGGTCAGGGTGTTGTAGGTTCACCATACTTTGGGGGGAAAGCCGTTTTTCTCTCTCAACATTAACTAAAACTGTTTTTAAAAACTACAGTTTGCTGCCAAGCCAGCGTATCTCAGTGTGAAACAGTATTATTACAGTATGTTTACAGTTTTTAAGGTGTACAGTACAGAAAAAAGTCCTACAATCTACTGCACAGGCCTCCCATGACACATGTCTGTTCACAGCCAATAATGTGGTTCCTGTGGGGCTGAGTATATAGCATCCAAAGTTACAGCAATTATACCACACCACAGTCTGTGAGTCTATGTAGCCTCCGAACATGAACCATAATATTGTTTAGTCCGTGCCCCCTCTTCCCCCCTGCCGACCCCCGAAGGGAGAAAGCGAGCACATGTATCCCCCAAACTCACTGTAAACGAGACAGCAACTTTGGTTACAGTTTTTTTCTTTTTTTTTCTTGAGATTTTTCTTTTCATTAAAAAACAAGTCCTTTCCGCAGGGCAGTGCACTCTGTCCTATGCCTGGGTCCCGATCTGCTCTTCTCCGCCGCCGTCTTTCCATTTTGTTTCAACTCCACAGCTACTTCATGATATTCCTTCCTTTAGTGAGAAGCAGGGGTAAGAAAGACAGTGGAATCCGAGGTGATTTTGCATAAATTAAAAAAAAAAAAAAAAAAAAATAGGACAGTCAGTTTTTGCTCTTCACTCACACGCAACAGACACACGCACACAAAAAAAGAACGGGGGTGAGGGGGAACGGAAAGAGGCGGAGCTGACACCTCCCCACGGCTGTCATGACTGGCCGATCAGAAACAGTACATCACAGATCACTTGGGACACCATAGAGTTCATAAGTGGGGACACCGAGATGTCCAGTAGCCGCGACTCGTACAAAGTGAACTCTGAGTGGTTTTCCTCTACTTTAGCGAGAGCGTGCAGGGCCCGGGCCGCCCGCCGCATCATGTCCACACTGGTGGGTTCGAAATGGGGTCCGCCCTGCATTTGTAACAGGGAGCTCTGGCTCTGCTGGTACTGGGTCGCCGCTAAGCTGTCCTCCAGGAAGCCCAGCAGGTTCCCCACGCTGCCTTTCTGTACGGCGATGGCCCGTGCCGCCAAGCTGTCGCCCTGAGCCAAGTTAGCCAACAGGACGACCGCCATTTCCCGGCACACGGCCACCTTGCGCTCCCCGACCAAGCGCACCAGCGAGCCATAGAGCTTCTCCAAGCGGCTGAACGGCGGCGTTGCCAGAATGAGGTCGACGTTGTTGTCCTGGATGCTGAGCTTGCTGAGGGTCTCTAGGACCAGTCTCTGGGGGGAAAGTGAGCCATGGGGCCCCAGCGTGGGGAAGGGGTCCAGTGCCTCGGCTGAGGGGCACACGGCCCAGTGGAGCAGGCCATCCAGTAGTGGCAGGCATATGCTCTCTGGGTAGATAGAAAGGTCCAGCTGGCCTGAGATGTTGGCCAGAGTGACCAGGCAGTTCTCCCGCAACACCTCCAGACAGTCCCACCACCACTCGTCTCTCTCGCAGCTCACGCCTTCGTCCTCCTCCTCCTCCTTCTCGTAAGTGACGGGTGCTTGTTTCCGTTCGGGGTGCCTGTGGTGGAGCAGCACCAGGCGGCCCAGCAGCAGCAGCAGGCCCGGGTGTTTGGACATCTCCAGGTCGTTCCCTGGGACAAAGGAGAGGCTGCGCACAATGTTGGACACACAGATGCACCGCCGCGCTAGCGAGTCCTGCCAGTCCGACAGAGTGCTGAGCGGCGTTTCATCTTTGCTGTGAGGCTCATCTTCCAGGATCTTCACGTTGCGGCGGCTCTGGAGGTCGGGGTTAATGCTGAACAGGTACTTGCCGTTCTCCTTCTGCTCCTCAGCTCCTCCACGAACCACTTCTTCTGTAACCGACCCTGGGCGGGCTGATAGCACGTCATCGATGGTGGCAGTGACCGGCGCGCCGATGGGAAGAGCAGGAGAACTGGTCTTCTCTGCTGAAGACTTCTGAGGTTCCGAGGACTGGGGCTGCTGTTGCTGCCGGGGCTTGTCCTCTCCACTGGACTTGGATGTGTCAGAGGTCTCTGTCACGGCTGGAGGGACCTGGACCTGGACCTGGACCTTCTTGCGGCTCTCAGTGGCTGTTGGTGTGCGTTTCCGCTGTTTGAGCAGGTCCATCCTGCTCTCAAAGTGGGTCTGGATGTGTTCCGTAGTGTCCCCGCCGCCAATGCTCCAGTGTATCAGGCCACTGTCGAAGCTCTGCCGCTGCCCAAGCTTGGATGAGTGGTTCACCAGGAAGGGGTTCTTCTTACGGACCACCTTGATGGGGAGTTTATCGAACTTGCTGGCCTGCTTGGGCTTTTCCGAGTGGATGCTGGGGTCCTGGGAGGACCCTGAGGTAGAGGTAATGGGTTCCTTGACAGAAGACTCCCTTTCCTTCTCCTCTTCCTCATCCTCTGAAGACTTGTCTCTCAGGGAGTCCTCCTCCTCCTGTTTCACCTGGACCAGTGACGAGTTGTCAGGATTGGCCTTTTCCTCTACCTCCTCCTCATCCTCGTCTTCTTCATCTGTGTCCATGTCCCCTCCCTCAGGCATTGGAATCTCATCATCAGAGTCGTCATCAGCAGCGTTGGGGTCTATGAGGGTGCGCTGGCCCGGGTCTCCTACTTCGTACTCCTTTAGGATGCCAAAGATCTCGATGAGGCAGCGTCTGAAGTACTCCACCACCAGCTCCAGGAATCCAGGCAGCTGAGGAACAGAAGAAGTCAAGTCACCAAAACAGTCCTACAAGGACACGCTATAAAGAATTTACATCAAACAATGTTTCTAGGAGTTTCAATTTAAGTCTTTTTAAGGCTTATTTCATGTTCCATCATGATGAGCAAAACTGTTTTTGTTCACATGCCCATCAGTGGGTGGGTCAGAAAATATACAAAATGCTTGATTTATTTGCAGATTGAATAACAGCGAGATGCCGTCAGTTCTTCAGTGACTTTTTACAGAAGCCTTGTCCTATAGTTCATAAGCACCTTTCCTCAGTGTCATTTTCTTAGAAGTGCTGGGTTAATGCTACGCATGTGCAGCTCTCAAATGAGACAAGAAGGAAGTAAGGCAGCTCAGCTCACTATCTGACTTAAATGCAACTTAAATGGTTTTAGTCGGTTTCCTCAACTTGAGAGACTTCTAACTTAAGTGTCATAATCAGACTTTTAAGGCTTTGAGTTGAAATAACTGCATTCTGAACCCACAGAAACGCTAAGACAAATGTAACATTGCGGAACTCACCTGGCATAAGTTAAAAGTAGTAATGCTACTGTCATCATACAATAAAATATTAATGGTGTCCAAGGCCCAGGTGCTTTCAGCAAGCAAGCCTGACTTCAGTGACATCATTACTCTCCAAGCCTCAGGAGTACCTAAAAAAAACAGAATGTGGATGAGAAACTGTGATCAGTCAATACAGTGGCCAAAGATCAACTCATTCATAAGATCAGAACATACAATAATTCAACACTGAAATAAAATGTAATGTGTTTTTCTTGTTTACATAATACAGTAATAATACAGCAATATAGTAATTGATTTTGACAGTATTTCTTTTCTTTGTACTACAAATTATCGGTTCTCATGATCAGGTCAAGTATTGACTGAGGGATTAAGTCAAAGTCACATACCGATGTCTTTCATGGTGAGCCTCTTGCGGGGCTTAAGGTGGGGTTGGGAGGCCTCCACAGAGCCAGGAGGGAAGGCCACATCTCTCCTGATCATTGGTTGCTGCACAGGGGCCTGGCCAATGTGAGAGGCGGGCACTGGGGGTCCAGCTTTCTGCACTTTGATGCCCGGATGCATGTAAGTGGACTTGCTGGGCGACGTCCTGCTGTCCAAGGGCCGCTGCATGGGTGCTGGGCTCGACACCTGAGGAATGTGGTTCTGGGAAGTCTGGTAGGTGGATGGCAGGGGTCTTGTCATGGGTGGTCCAGAGCCTCCAGGGCCGAACGGTGGCTGCCGCTGGTTGACGTGGCCGGGCCATTGACCCTCGTGGTTCATGCGTTGGTCTGAGGACATCATCTCCTCAGAGCGGTTCATGCCGTGGTATCCGGGTCCCTGGCCGGGTACAGGAGGACCCTGCCGGTTGGGATAGTTGGGATAGCCCATTTCATTGCGGCCCTGCCACATTGGACCCTGGGGTCCATCAGGACCTGAAGGCATGGGGCTTACCATCATCTGGGAAGGCATTGGTGACTGGGAGTTGGGGCCTGCAGATGATGGCCCTCTGTCCCGGCCAAAGGGGAAGGGGAACTGGTTCTGTGGGCCTGGTGGTCTGCGGTCCCCTCCTGGGTATGCATTATACTGGTTATACATGTCCTGTTGACCCTGTGGTCCTGAGGATTGGGGTCCTGGCTGCTGCTGACCACTGTAGGGGACGTTGTACATTTCACCCTCATGGCGCTTAGCAGGTGGGCCATAACCTCCATCTACAGGGCGCTTGTAGTTCTGTCAAAAGATAACAATCATAATTATATGTAATTGGTGAACATCTAAATTTCATGCTTGAATCTGGTTAATGGAAAACCGGTGAATATAAAGAGTGTCAGAAATGTATGAGTCATATAAATGTATCTTTAAAAAATGTTGAAGTCAGGGAGAATCAGACTGCAAGAGCAACTCTGAAAACACTGAACAAAATGTTCTCACCGGTTGCTGCTGTGGATACATTCCTGGTTGTTGATTTGAATATGGGCCACCAGGGGGAGCTCCCTGGCCAGGGTACTGGTTGGCATAGGAGTCATGCCTGAAAACAATAACAAAAGAGAGGAGTTCACACTGATTCATGTCTAATTTTCAGTACTGTTTAAGACGGTCTAAGTATGAAAAGGATATCATCCAACTCTCTGAAAATGATCACAAATATGAAACAGCCTTTTAACAACCATCTACAAAAATCCCACTGTTCGTAGTGATGAGCACTGACCGTTGCTGTGGTGGAGGGCGGCTTGGTGAGTACATCCCTGTGTCGGCTCCAGAAGGCATCATGTTGGGCTGTGGAGCTCCTGGTCCCATGCTGCCGTCAGGGCCCATGCCTGGTTCCTGTCTGTAGAATCAAAAACACTTCCATTAGTCCATCTGAGTTTTACCAAAAGGACGATGTGCTAGACTTCTTTTCCATCCTGATAAGCAGTTGGATCTAACGCAATATATTTACCTTCGGTCGTATCCATAAGGATACTGTTGCCTCTGGCTCATCTGCATGTTACCCATAGGGCCTGGGGGGCCTCTGTTGTACTGCTCTCCCATTCCACTGTTGGGTCCGGGCTGCATGAACTGCTCACCAGCTGAACAAGTAAAAAAACACGACATTTTTACTCTCAGCACTTGACAGAGATCCTATAGCAGGTAAAAGTAAGTGAGATTAGTTTTACACCCACCTTTCCTCATGCCACCAAAGGGGTCCTTGCTGGACTCATAGGGAGCCATCCGACCCATCATCTCCGGACCACCCATCCCAGGCTGGTAGCCCTGAGAGTTGGGGGTCATAGCATTCCTTCTGGGGAATGCAGGGTCTCCACCATCAGCGAAGGGGTCCTGCAGATTAACACTACTCCTGTAGGAGAGTGTATAATAATAATTAGTAAAATAAGAAGCTTCTTTTGCTTCAGATATTGCTTCAGATATAACACGTCCATTTTAGATACAAGTTAGCATAGATGCTTAACGTCACAGCGATGTAAAAGATGGAAAAAATCTGACAGAAGAAACCATTCAGATTGGCTTGTTTTGACCCTTAAACTAACCTGTTACTGAGGGGTTTTTTGTTGATGACGTTACTTTCTAGTTACTGGATGGTCTAAATGCTGAATTCAGACCAGATTTTTTTGTTTGGTTGTTCCTCACAGTCCTGAACTGGTCCATATACACTTTTAAAACAACTAGTTTTAGTTTAAGTTGCATGTAGAGGATCCTGTGTTTTATTGTATGCATTTAGTAAATAGCAGTGAATGCAAAGTAAATACTATTTATACAGTAAACAAATAATGTTCAGCTAATGCTTACAATAAAGATATTTCTGTTATCTAAACATATCTTTTAACATTTAGGAATAGAACCAGGGAACTGATATAAATCGGAAGGGATACACACAACTGGAAGTGTCGATTTTGGTTTGTTATCAGAGTATTTTAAGATGATATTGTGGTTTCGACTGTACCTGACACCAGGCATGGGGGGCATTTGTGAATGTGGGGTTGAGGCTGGAGTCGGTGGTTTCAGGTCTCCTCCTTCTGCCATGGAACTACTGGTGGACTGAGGAGTCTGGGGGCCTTGCAGGGATCCAGAACCAGCTGCAAAACAACGATATACAAACTGTATGACGGACAACAACAAGGAAGCTGTGACTGCAGGTTTTTCAAATTCAAGAATTTAAAGATTCCCACAAATTCAGAGAACATCCATTTTTTTGAATTCGCGCCAGCAACGATGGGTGAGAGCTGACGTTTGATAGCGAAGCGGGAATAGATCAGCTAAGCACTGCTGGGGGGCTTTTAAGAACACTTGCTGCTTTTGGCAATCCTAAATCCCATTAAGAAATTCCTGAGTGCTGCACAGAGGAGCGCAGTTTGTGTCAAGCTGACTGGCTTTTGAGTGCACAGCCAGCAAAAATGTTGAATCCTCCAGCTCATCACAGCATGCCAATCCCCCTCACCACCCTCCATCACTCCCCTCAACCACCGGCAGGCTCTTGGAGTCACCAGGAAACAATGATCTGAAGCCTGACTCTGACAGATTACCGCCGAGCCTGTAGAGACAGGAGGCAGCGAGAGGTGTGTGTACATGCACAAGAGTGAGTGATAGTTTGTTTGTGTTGTGTGTGTGTGTGTGTGTGTGTATGTGTGACACAGCGGCGCTCATCCTTAACTTCAGCCTAGGACTTCTCACTATTAGCACGCCAGTCTGATGACTCACAGGTTCCCATTCATTAAACTGGCACACACACATACACATCCACACACAACACCGGGGTCAGTGGCAGGTCACATTTATTCACATTTTCTCACATCACCCTCTCGCCTCTGTAGCTCTCACACGTACACATACACATTAACTGACTCCCCTCCCCCCTTCACCCCTCCTCCCGCTGGGCAGGGATTTCCCTCTCTCTACTAAAGATGAAGGGAGGAAAAGGGGAGGGGGGATCTCGTGAGGACGGAAAAAAATAGCGTGGTAGAAACAGAGTCAGAGAGAATCGTGTGACTTTTACACACACACACACACAAGCAGACACACGCACACTCACATACACACACCAGCCTCTTCCCTCCATTCATCATTTCTGGCTCAGTACTAATCTCCAGGGAGTGTTGCCTTGCCTCTGTAGCCCAGGGCCAGGCACCAGGCAGGGAGGAGGACACGCCACTGACGGGGCATCGCTATCGCCAAATCACCCTCCTCCCCCCTCCGACCCCCCCCCCCCCCCCTTTCGCCGGCTTTTCCTTCCTACTAACTAGAGGGCTGATGCCAGCTGACAAGCACCCTGATGTCTCCTGTAACAACACCCCGGCGCTGACTCAGTGCCCTGTGTCTGACAGCACTGGGTCTGGGCCAGACACTGAAGCAGCAGCAGCACGTGGTCGCTCCTGGTGTGGTGGTTTGCTCCTGGCAGCTCCAACAGGATTCCCTCCAAAACAAACGGCTTCCAGGCGACAACGTGATCCCCGAGTCACAGCTCCACCCCCCCCTACACACCTCTGATATGACACTGGCAGTTTACACACAGAGTTCATTCAAAGATTTTACATGCTACAGGAATCAAGGGGAGTCTCTGGTCGTGTCCTGTGCAAATGTCGCACAGGATTCCTCCAAGAAATGTGGAAGTGTCCAGAGGAAGAAGAGCTCTGTCGCTCAGAAATTATGCTCATATAAATGTAATCCTATATAAATTTTGTCTTGTTTCAACATTTAATTCAATGTTGTCAATTCACGCAACTTCCAAAATCTTGATCCTGAAGGTGAATGTTTCATTTAGTGACGTTTTGATCCTGACTTTCGGGGTTTAAAGCCCAGTTCAGACCAAAGATTTGTGACAAGATTAGGATATTTCACTGAAATATATGTGAACTGGCAGGTCAACTCAAGCCAAATGATGGTATTACCACTGATTCAGCTGGTAAAACCTTCAACGGCTAGTATTAGAGCCCACTGTTTTACAGTGGTGTGTTTGTGTGTGCAAGATGCTACCACTTATATCCAACAGTTAAGAGAATTGTTAGGATTCCAAACAATACATTTCCTCATTTACTTGTATTAGTGTGATGATTTTAAGAACATTGCAGAATGGCATATTACAAATTGTTTCAAATTTTCAGCTCATTTTGTTCATCTTTGACCTGAACTGAGCTTAAAATAACATTTTGGATGATATCAGTGTTTTTATATTTGTTTGCTTAATTTGTTTTTATCCTATTTTGTCCCTAACCACTAGTGAACCGACTGCTATGAAGCTAAACTCACAGTTTACAAGAATTAATTACAATTTAGTGTCCAAACACTCTTCAGAGACATTCACTATTCAGCAGACAACCAAAGCCACTGGAGATTCAGTAACTACTCGGTAAGGGAATGATTTTGGTCAAGTGTAACTTGACTCCCAAATTGATAATCAATTAATAATATAATTACTTATATATAAACCAAAATAACTTTTCCTAACCCTAACCATGGACTAGTGATCTCCATCCACTACCTCCTAGGTTTGCAGAACAATGACAAAGACATATGATGTTTCGCTGCAACAAAATCAAGGCACTGATCATGTCTATGATGAAACATAGTGGTGGCAGCATTATCTTTACAGCATGACATAACTGGATTTGTAATTTACTTATATAGGAATGTAAATTCTATGAGACTGGGTTGCTGTGACTTACAGCTACATCGTTGTCATTTACAACTCTGCCAATACTCGCCAAAAGAGCAGTGAGTTATTGAGGATAGTAGCCTTGAATATGACAAACGGTGGTCTTAGATCAGCTTTTAACTGCAATTAATAGGATACAATAAAACCTACTAGTTTATTGGCAGATGATGGGTGGCAAATAGAGCAAGGAGGATGTGATGGATTGTATGGGAGCCACACTGCACCCGAGGGAGAAAGGGAAATATGAAACAAGGCATTGTTCATTCAAGAGGGTGAGACGGCTGGTGTTAAGGTGTAGGAGGACGTCAGCACTCACCTGGGCTGGGAGGCTGGATCTTGGGCTGGTTCTTTTTGTTATCCGTGTTGAAAAAGTCCGGAGGCGGGTCCTCGCCGCGCTCAATTTTGCACTCGAAGGCGTACAAACACTGGATGTACTGTTTCTTTAGCGAACTGGCGGCGCTGCTCGACGTGCCCACGTTCAGGTTGGTGGCCAGCTCCCTCCACTTCTTGTTCTTGTTCACCTGGTGGGCGACAGAAGGAAAGGAGGAGGCTTAGAAAAGCTCCACTCAGCAGCCTCAGCCATAACAATGCTGCTCGCTGAAATGTGGAATAAAGCGTCAGAGTTCTACCTGTGTGAGACCACCGATCTCTTTGACAGACACGTAGAGTCTGAAGAGGTCGAGAGGTTTGCGTCCGACAGCGGGTAGGTTGTTCATGCCCATAGCCTTCTCCTCAGCGAAAGCCAGGTACCGATCCACCCACATCTTCCTCTCTGGCTCTGGGCCAAGCTCGTACAGACGAGTGATCTTCTCGTTGGTGATGGTGGAAGAGCTTGACTTCTGCGAGAAACATGTATATGTATTAAAACTCATCTATTTCAATAAATCTCCGCAGTAATAACCAATTTCCTGCACAATTTAAAAGAACCTAATCAATGCCTTGAAATACCTAAATAAATAAAAAAACACAAACAATAAGTCTATTTCCACGTAGCTATTTTAATGCATGAGAGGAAATGCCAAAAATCTCTAACAAAAAAAACAAAAAAAAAAAACCTTGGTGTATAAATGAAAGGTGAAAGTGCAATGAAAACAGTTTTAGCAAATATATTATCACTATATTTAAGCAATGTTTATATGTTGTGTGAATGAGGGGATTGAAACCGTTCTTGAATTAATACCCGAAACAAATGCAAATTTAATGGAAAACAACACAGTTTTAGACAAAATGACTGAAAGTCATAGCTGTTCAGTTAAAATCTTCAGTTGTAGCTTAAGTTGCTGTCCATTTAAACTTAAAACATGACGCAATAACTTTATTTCCTTCAATGGCAGCTCACTACTCATGTGTGCTATGTGCTAATGCTAACGGCTAATGCTAGGTACTGTTTGTATTAGGATAGGTAAAATGCAGAGACTGAATTTCCCTACAAAGATAGTGAAACGACTTAACCTTAATTAATGCTACATTATGTAGAAGTCAGACATTAAAGGACAATAGCCTGGTAAGTATTAATTATTGTTTCAGTCTTATTCCCAGCCTTTTCCCTCAATTGGCCACTTAAAATATTGCTACTATCCTATTGTTCATCTCTGTGAACCAACTTCTCAAACTCCCATTGTAGAACTGGATGGAAAATGATGAATTTACCTTTTCCTTATAGTGATTTTTATATTAAAATTTGGGATATATTGGGTATACAGATATTCAGTAACAAAGACCTACTACTTACATTACTCACCCTGAGAAGGAGATCAACGGGTAAATATGCCAATAAACTACTTTTTACACTTTTCCGCGACTAAAAAATAGAGTTCCTTACCAACTTGGAAGACTACAGTTTTATGTCATTTGCAGTTGGTTTTCATGCAATTATATTAGTGCTTTCTTGTGTTTTGGCCCATATGACCACATGATAAAATAAAAATGTATCATAATAAACAATGCCAAACGTGGCATAAAACTGTAATAAGTTTATTAAAGTATTTTGCTAAATTTATCTTATTGACTATGATTTTAACTATCACTTTAAGACACTTTGCAAATTTAATATCCACCTAAATACCAACTAATTCATAGTAAATATAAGACTTGTTAAGACTTAAGTGACTCAGAGGAGCCTGAAAGAAATGCCATTCAGCTTTAGAACCTTTACCTTTTTGGATTCTGGCTTCGGAGTCCCTTCCACTTTGTTGTTCATCTTCTGGGCAGGGTTCATTTTGTCCATGCCAAACTCTGAACTGGGAGCCATTCCTGGTTGTTAGGGGATAATAAGGTGAGTATATAAATAAAACATCAGTCTATAAACCCATTTTATGGAGAAAGGTTCTGGAGCTGCAGTATTGCTCTTACTCACCAGGGGTGTTGTTGGCCATGTTGCCTCCCATTGGGTATGGCCCCGGCCCTCCCTGGTTCATCATGCCATGCATGCTGTTCATACCAGGGCCGTATGGAGAACCTGTTCCCATCATACCCTGGGACATGTTAGGGTAGCCGGGTGGCCTAGAGAAGAGATTGCTTCTTGAGAACAATGGTACTACAGACACGACAAGTATATGACAAATCAACTTTTTATCTTCGTGAGCAACAGTGTGATCAGGGTTTCTGCAGATTTTAAAATGTTGAACTGTTTTAGTCCATTATAGATGCAATTTAAAATCCATTTCATGTCCATTTTTGCAAAAACTATGAGAGACATGACGGGATACAGGAGTCTAATGAATGACAATCCCCTCTGTTTGTGTTTTTTGGCTTTAAATTAACAAGCAAGATCATAATGAACTTGTGTTTACCTATATTAGATGAAAGTAGAAGGAACAACTTAACATATTGCTGCTCCCTGCACTGATCACAGGTTGCCCAGTTTGCATTAGTGCTTATTGGCTCCATTTTGGTTTTATTTTGTAGTTTTGTTATAGTGTGATCAATAATCTTTCCCTGAAAACACATAAAAGTGAGACTGACATTAATGCACTGCTATAAACCTAACATTAACTTCATAATCCAATCAGTTTTTGACCTTTTGAAATTAAACCTTTTCATGGAATCTTAACGTCAAGTGAAACTTCTTGGAACTTCTGACTAGGGTTATGGCTGTATAATTTGGTAAAAGGCACACTGTAATTACTGTTGATAATACTACAATTCACTTCTTTTTATATAATTGCATTGGTGGTGTGATAAGTTGCACAGGCCTAGTTAGACTTATAACAGAGAAACTATGAGGCTAAAGTATCTGTGTTAAGACGTCATTTGACAAGGAACATGTTCTAGGTTCTATATCAGATCAAACATGGCTCATATGTAACTCTAACCTTTAAACAAGATGCTGGTGATCTGTTGGGTGTTAAAATTTTAATATTTTGGCTTTTAAGGAATTGCAGAAACTCTGTAAGTAAAGGAAGTTTGTTCAAATCAACATTTAAGACTCGTCTTTGTGAGCAAGACAGTGATAAATCTACGCTTTTCCTTGTATTCACAGAATTCAGCCGTTTCTGTAGGAAACATCAATTTACGTCACACAATGTAAGTGTTTGCTAAGCCCACGAGTGGCTCTCTGTAGGCTGAGCTGGCATTCTCACTGGGAAAGGATATGATTCACTGATCTCAGAGTCAATCTCCTGCTCTCATTTTCTCCATTTCTCCTTTTCTCTCATACATAAGTGTTTGGTCTCTTGCCATCTACTTTGCAGTGCACTCAGGCACCACAACACACAACAGACTGGCTGGCACGTGGGAAGAGCCACTCATTTTTCACGGTCACACAACCATACAAGCAAGGACACACAGTGACACACAATAGATTCCGCTTTAAGATTAAAACACCTCTCCAGGCACAAGAGTCGTAACAGTGAGCTGTGCTGACCCTCAGCACTTGAATGCACCCTCATGTGACATTGTAACTGTAACCACTTACCTGTTGTGTATAGAGTTTGTGGGTCCATGGTGCATGGCAGGACCGCCATCCTTCCTGTTCATGCCTGGAGGTGGGCACATCCCAGAACCCACCTGGGGTGGCATGCCAGCCATGTTTGTGCCCATACCAGGACCATAGGGTCGAGCACCATTTGCCCTGGGCCTATTCTGCCTGGGGGCATGCCTCCGTATGGAGCACCGCTGCCCTGACCAGGCATGGGGTTCATGGAACCAGCCATGCCGGGGCCGCTGGGGTAGTTGGCGTTGGGCATCCCTGTGTAGCCAGGCTGCCTGGGATAACCTGCAGAAGAAGGACAAGGACAGACACTTAGATTTCTAATATGTCATGTCTGAAGGTGACTCATGACAGCCTCCTGGATTAGTGGATTTTTTCTTTAGTGTATCAAGCAGCAAAAAGCTGCAGTATGACATGTTAGAATAATTTGATGTTCTTGACGTTACACATCCAGCAAAAATAAATAAATAAATAAAACTAAACATTGACTTACAGCTCCTGTGTCCATTGCAGTGATAATCCTTAAACAATATATTGTGATGTCCTAACAGACTACTGTTGTGAATACTGTTTAAACCTTCACACTGACATCTTGGCTGTTGACATCTGGTTGTTGCCAGAAGTGACTGTATTTGGACAAGTGGCGCTTACTGACCAATAACACCGCTAATGTCAAAGTAGTTTCCCATTCTAGCTAAAAGTTAATGCATATAATTGTGTTTCTTGAAAGCAATATTAACTTTACATAACAAATATACATACAAATTACCACCTTTTTACCTAAATCAACTTACAAGACAAAACATGATTCAAAACATTTTGCTTATCAAAATATATAAAGTACATTATGCAATATCAAAAAACAATGACAGAAAAAACAGCATTGTGTGTTTGTCAAAAAAAGATGGAAAATGCATGTAACCCCACCTGTAACAGGACGACTGATACAAGTGTTTACAGGACCTGAATATAGCCAAAGACACTAGACTGACTCCTGGAAGAAATTTATTGGCTTCATATTTCTAAAGTGAACCCGTTTCCTTTTTAATCAAAGTCCATTTTGGAGACAGCATCTGGTGGACCTTGATGGTTTAAAGATATTTCTGTATTGGCTTCAATTTCAAGCTGTGGTTTTTCCCCTACGTGTATATAAATTCTATCACAGTCTAAACCTGAGAAATCTCTGTTAAAACGGAATCTCATTTCTCCCTGATGAGGTACAGACCTGATGTAGTCCAGCTCTAAATTTACCTCGGTGCTGCCTGTTCTGACAAGCAGTCTGATGAAGCAGGCTTTATCTGGCCATCGCTGTTCACTGCTATGACTCATAGCACAACTTCTTCAAAGCCCACAGAAACCATCTGAGACTTCAAAGTGAAGTGATATAATTTCATGAATATAAGAAATGAGAGGAAACTTCAAAGCTTTTTAAAATCTTGGCTATCACTGAAAAAAACTCTGATGATGACACGATGACAATTGTAGATTCATTCATAATGTTTACTGCCCTGAGGCCTCACCTTGCGGCCCATACTGGCCCCCTTGAGGACCGTAGTTTCCCATTGAGTTGTTCTGTGGATACGGCCCCATCCCACTGTGCATCTGGCCTCCTGAAGACTGGCGTGGAGATAAGGCGGAGCCAGGTTGTCCAGGGGACCCGTAAGGAGGCATCTGGGGGTTACGCATGTACACTGGAAAGGATTTGGATTTTAATATTGTTAGATATACACCTCAGTGGTAAGACCTCGCTGAAAACACACTCTGGATCAGGTTAAACAGCAGTTGCATAACAGATTATGGACCAGTGTGGACAAGTAATTTAACTTCCCTACAACTATCTGTCTACAGTTGCCCTCATCTGACCTAGAAAGTAGACTACAAGCACATTCTTATTTAAAGATACAGCCTCGGGGAGTGTTTACAGAAGGGACGAATGCACACAAATGCAAACATTTACACATAAGAGCAGCTGAGGCCATGGCACATAGCCCTGCACTGTGGTTAGCTGCTTTGTTTAATGGCCACCAAATGTGCAACTTGAAAATACTGCACATGGGAGTTCACCCTCAGGTCTCTCTGAAAAAAGAGGCTTTCATTGTGCCATTGAAAAAGGGTCTATTCTGACTCAAACCACCATCATTTCCTAAAACTATTCAGGCTATTTTTGGTGCATAAATAACTATTTTTGCTGAACAGACCTCCTGAACATGATTTTTATTTTGCCTGAAATGATGTAATCAGTTTTGGTGTCTAAACCTGATCAAAGTGAAAAATAAATCAACTAAAAATCCTGTGACAATTCTGTGTATAATTGTTTTTTTTTTTTGTTTGTTTGTTTTTTTTTAATACTGCCTCACCTGACGTCCTGTAACTTCACTGCCAGAAAAGGCTTTCTATCACAAAACCCTTAAGACAAACTTTCTACTGAAGCAAAAATATCTTCCACAAAGCTCACACTCACCCCTGTCCTGGCCCATGGCTGACTGGTTCATGGAAGAGTGCATGATGCTGTCGGACTGGACGCTGGGTGGCCGGGGAGGCATCTGATTACCTGCAGGACAGCAGGAGCATGAGAGGTGAGAAATAAAAGAAACAACAACGAAAAAACGCCAAGGCTATGTCCTATTTGAGCCTTGTTCCACAATGACTTGTTGGCAGCACTGTAACTTTCTCAGCTGTCTGGTTGGTTTATGAGTATCATGTTTGGAGAAACTTAATGTTCCCATCTGGCACGCTGCTTCATGAATTACAAATGTGATCTGTTATATTTGTGGGTGAGAAAGTTTTGAATTAAATCTCTAAATCTGTCCTGCTTGCTTAGTGAGTGCTTCACACAGCCTCTGACTGCACACACTGAGCACAGCTGAGGTGACACCTCGACCAAAAACACATTATTACAGCTAGTTATGTATATATTTAGCAGAAATTGTCAGGTGAGTCAATGTTATTGAATTCATGGTTTTCTTCTTGTATTTCTTTGGTGTGCTCTCCTGAATTTCAACACTTGTTCCCATCAATTTCTGCACACCCAAAACTGCTATAAATCACACTTTCAGACCACAACAAGCTGTAAGTTTGTGCTTGAAAATTCATCTTCATTTCTCCAAAATAAGAAAGCACTGGCTTCCTGGATGGCAGTGCTATGAATATAAGACCATCTGTTTTCATGTCAGTTAAATTGTGAGACCAATTCAAACAAACAAGTGACTGAAAAAAATGTGGTTTAGGCGTATAAAACTAAACTGTGCTTACTCTCGCATATCCAGATCTCCACACTTTGTTTTAGTGCTGAGCCATAGCTGGAGAAATGTCAGGCTGAGCCCGTTATTATTCTGGAATGGAGGAGAACTCTCTGGCTTGTTTGTATTTGTTTAAGCGGATCAAAACAGCGTTAAACCGAAGATGCCAAGAGTTTCACTACCTTGGTGTGTGGAAAATTTACTCAAATTTACTAAGGTGAGCCCTGGCATTAAAATGACAAATTCCCTCCTGAAGTAAACAGTATAAAGAATAAAGAGAGTTCTCCTTACTGAATGATACATGTCATCTAAAATTGCTATTTTTGGTGTGGTGGTGTTGTTTCATGTAGTGGAAGCAATGGTAGGTTTATTCCAACAAAGTCCAGCAAATATATCTGTTCTATTGCATTACAAAAAGTGAGACATTTCAGAATATTACTATACCTGGCACAGCAGCAGGTGACAGAGGGCCGGTGCGGGAGGGGGTGACGCTGGCGGGGGAACCCACAGGTGACGGAGAAGGCCCTCGTATGCCCGGCAGGTGGGGCGAAGTGTGTGGTGAGAAGGGCGACTGGGCGGGATTGCTCTGCTCGCCCTGACTGCTGGACACCCCAGAGGTGCTGACGCCCGGGCTCAAGGCCCCCTCGGTACCGGTGGGCAGGTCATCGATGGAGCCAGATAGATCCTGAAACAAGAGGAACGACGAATGGTTACCATCGCTGTCTGGATCTCAACCAGAAACATGAAGCTGTAAATAAGGTCAATATTTATTTGATACTGAAGGCTTTTAAGGATTAAAGGTTAATGTTTTGAGTTGGCAAGTAGGTCAGAAACATATTTCTTTAATGTCAATTTTTTTACCTGCCCAAAACTGATAACTTTGTTAGGCCATCCAGCAATACTTTGAACATGTTGCTATGTCTTTGAAAAACATTCACCTTGCAGCAAAGATTTTCCCTAATTCTCCATCAGTACCAGCTAAACTCTTTAGTGTGCTAGCATGCACTTTAGGTTACGAGCATCTTTACTTCCTGATATTCTTTCTTAGCTACTTTCAAATCAGATGTGGAAGAAAAAATGTTTAACTTTTTTTGATTTTTTACCTCATGGTCAAACAGGAACTGGGATTGTAGATTTACCAGCCTGATGCGTGATTTTAATTGATCCACATATTGCATTGTAGCGGGTCAGCTTGGCTCTATCTGCTTTTGGTACCAGATACTTTGTTAGTTATCCACTACAGATTGTAAACTCTCTTAATGTATCTTCATTAAAGTGCCGCTAGAGTAGCCTGGGAACAGTAACCATGACGGTTCCCAGAAAACAATCACCAGTGTGTAGTATCTTAATATCTTCTTTTGGTCTCGAATAAACTTGCCTGGAACCAGATATAAAAAGTACTAGATATTGAATTTCTAGACTTAAAACCAACCAAAAACATATTGCCTTTCACCAGTTTAGGATGAGCTGGATTAGAAATGTAGAGCAAAAACTGAAATCCAAGGTAAATCACATCTGTGTCTGGAGGCAGGTATGGAAATAGGGTTTCTTTGGCTTCAAATCAAACATCCGAAAACATTCCAAGAAAATGCCACTACAACTGGAGGACTATGCATCATACATATATGCACTTTCCCCACATGTCTCTAAGATGTGCATTTCATATCAAAGTCAAAGAGAAGTCAAATTATCTGTGTGGAAATCCAAACAGCCACAAATGCATTACAGCAATCTTCACCTTCATCGGGGTGTTATTCTCACATAAAACTGCCAGGCCTATTATCGAGGAAACACATTCAGATACAGCAAAATCTTCTTCTACCTTTTTTCTTTATTTATTTAAAAAGGAAAAACTCCCAAAATACTGATAATGATCCGACGGCAAATATAACTCAGTTTGTGTGGCTTGTAAGGACAAAATGGGTGAAAAAAAAAATATTTGAAGCAAGTCATCTCGGGAGGCAGTTGAAATAATTGGTGCTGGGCACAGACTCTGGTGCCATGTGGTGTTGTTATTGAGCCGTGTTGGCTGTGACACAAAGACAGCCAAGCAGGCAGGAAGGTAGGAAGGCAGCCGGCGATGATTATGTTTGTGGGAAGGTGAATGTTTACACACTGGCCGCTCACGTGGAGCCCATGTGCTTGCTCAGAAATGCAAGCTCATCTGCCAGTCACATCGGAGGAGGGAAAAAAAATGAGAGGGGAGGAGGGTGGGGGGTGGGTGGGGGAGCACTGACTGGAAGGTGGCCAACTATTCCCATAGAAATCTCACACTCGCAGGCTGGCTGCAGCCCCGAAGCCGGCGGTTTTGCACTTGAAACAGCGCCCGTTGCTATTTTTGGGACATGACCTGATGGAGGAACCCCAGAGGGAGTGACAGGAGGAGAACGCTGATTCAGAATCCACCCACCCCCCTCCAATCCGCCCCCACCCTGTTCCCTCTGCCCTCTTTCCATCTCTTCCTCTCTTTTTTTTGCTCCCTCGCTTACGTGACTGCACAAAGCCAGGCTTTTCTGACCTGCACAGGAGATGTGGCAGCAGAGGTGGGAAGCAACAAAGCGCGAAACCTTTATTTGAGCAGTAGAGTAGAACTTTCAGGTCTCTGTACTTTCATGAAGCCTTTATTTTTCTGACAAGTTTTATTTTTGCTTCCTAAATATTAAAACACGTATTTGCAACTTATACTCCTTATATTTTCAAAACCAGACTTGTTACTGTTGGTGTAATGCATGAGGAGTATTGTCAAGAAACAAATGCAATGCTGCGAGCCTTCCAAACATAAAGACTGAATTCACTCTTAATGGATGGGACGATAATGCAGAGAAGATCATCTCTAGGTGGACATCCAGCACAGCAAACATAACATCAAAATTACGCAAACAAGAAGATGAAAAAGACAAAAATGACAAGACAAAAATGAAAATAAATTATATATATATATATATATATATATATATAAAAAGATGGATTCATTTTCCTATTGATGCGTCTAAAACGATGCAAGAAAAGCTAAACTTGTAGCAAAAATCCTGAAATGCAAATTCACCCATGATCTAGTGTTAATTTTGTACATTTTGATTTAATACTGCAAAAGCCATCTTTAATTCCAACATGCTAAAACAAACTTAAACAAAAGTGAGAAAAATAGAGAGCATATAAAGACAAAAATGACATAAAACAGAACAAAAATTGAGACCGGACTGTGGATAAAAGCTCTATTTCTGACATTGAAATCTGCACCACTAATTGAAAATAATATTCATTATTTTCCGTACATTTTTTATTTTATTTTATTTGAAGTTAGAATGGTTTAATAGTCTTCAGATTATATTAGTATGACATGAGGTTCAGTTAGCTTTTCACAGAAACAGTAAAAATGTCCTTCAAAGGCTGCTTTTATACTTCTTTCAGAGCCTGTACTTTGTCATTTTGAGTGCGGTAAAGAAGTTGAATCAGTGCTTCTACTTTTACAAGAGCCTTTCCTGACATAAGTATCTGCACTTGTATTGGATTGAAGTAAGTATGGACTTTTGCCACCTCTGTAGCAGATACAAGACAATGGACTGCAGCAGGAGGGCTTTATATGGGAGTGAGTGTTTCATCAGTTAGTATCCAATTAATGTTCACAAATGTAGAAACAGGTCAGGACAAGGCAGAGCCATGCTGTGTGAGATGAACGGAGCGCTGAGATCTTAATGCTCTGGGGTAGAGAGCAGAGATCAAACAGCATGACATTCCTTTCTTAAACAACCATGGCGGGATCCCTTTTCCAACAACCGGCACCGTCAGCTGACCTACATCCCCCCTTTTTTCAAAACCACCTCCACTCAGACATCACAAGACCGGTCATCTGACAGAGGGCTCCACGTTAAGGCCCTGTGTCGGCCGTCACAACGACCACCTCGCTGTTAGCCTCAGAGATCACTGCACAAAGTCATGGCCCCGTCACAAAAAACATCTACTTGAACCACCCCCGGACCACAGGCCAAAAGGGTCAGAGGTCGATTCCTGGAGATCTGCCTGGGGGTCACACTTTGGCAGGAGGTTACTGTGGACGTTTAAGGCATGTGACACACAGAGGGAGCAAGGAAGAAATAACAAGGAAGGACCCATGCTGTCAAAGAGGAACTGGCTTAAAAGTGGGATTCTGGGGTCACATTAGCTCTTGATGACACTACAGTGAAGTAGAAATTCAGTCGGGAAAAAAATTATGAAAATCACACTGAATATTTCTACAGATACTGTCATTATGAGTCATGACTTTAATGGGAACATCAATTTTTTCATTTCATTTTTGCCAGAGAAAATACAGTTTTTGCTTGGGTCTGCACCAACCAAGGTTCTCCCTTTCATTTACCTCTGGCAAGGAATAGTCACTCCTGTAATTTGGTTAATACTGTAATTGTCCTTATTATTCAGCTCTGGTACTTGTGCCAGTTTGACCCTGTGCAGCATAATGCAACACTTTATGTGAATGAATTCTATAAGGCTGCATGAGGTTTAGGAATAACAGACTGATTAGCTAATTTTGGATTTCATTCAAAACAATTTTCTCTCATTTAATCTTGTATGGCTGCTTTTGTATTAATGTTTATAACTTGTACAACTGGCTTAAAATTAATGCATTCCACCATTTTTGCAATAACATATCTAAAAGCAGCAAGGTTTGAATTGGAGACTTACAATGGCTCCAACAATGGTCAATTTCAATGTACTGGCATGTTTCATTAACGTCACTTGCTGTCATTTAATTAGAAAAAAAATACATAACAGTAGTATGTGATGCCTAAGTAAATAGGTATGAGCCTCCCATTGGATAGTAACAACAATTATTAATGTTTTAGCTGCACCAAGTTCTTTAAGAATAGAACAGAAAATAGGCTTTATTGTATTGACTGATGCAGTGAGGAGCTTCTCATCTCTTGAACAACAATCAAACATTGGGCTGTGTTTCAATGGCAAAATGCCATGTGATCTAATGAGTCCAGATTGACCTTGTTTTAGACTGATGGGCGCATCAGGGTGGCAAAATTACCCATCATGCCTAGCGCCAACAGTATAAGCCTGTGGGGGCAGTGTTATGATCTGGGGTCCAAAAAAATGACACAAATCAATGTTGTGATTTTGCTTCATCTTATTGAAATGATGCCACTGTGAATGCACACCATAAATCAAACCTAAATGCTCATTAAGACAGAGTGTGGGCCTTTTTATTTTTTTGGCCAGGCTGCTACTACTAGTACTACATCTCTTAGCATTGCTTTGATTGAAACACCCCTGTAGCAAACTACAATTAAATCAAGGAGCTACATCATCTTGACCTCCTCAAAATCAAACGCCAATGAGTTACGCAACTACAATTGCATATATTCCTGCTTTTTCTAGTGTGGTATATAATGGCTGGATGCCAACTATCTCCTCTAACCAGGAAGAACAGACCCCCCCCCCCCCCCCCCCCCCCGTCTTGCTTTATGTGTTCCTGTGGGTACACTGTAGATGAAGCTGTTTTGTACTTTGTACTCGGATGTCTGATTATTCTTGGATTTATTTTGGTCTGGTGGGCATAGGCCAAGAACTGCTGTTACAGTGCACAAAGAATGAAGTTTATATTACTCCATGGAACATATCACAAAGGGTATCATTTTTAAGTCATCATTCAGGTATTATTTACACTAGTAACAAAACTATGGTATTTCTTCGCACTAAATAAATAAAGGTTTATAGCTTATAGAGTACGGTATCGAATAAAAGTCAAACTGGGAAACCATATTATACATTCACCTGCTATACTAGTCCGTATGCAGCATACAGGACGAGCTCTTGAACGTTCTGTAAATATCTGACAGCTGACAGCTCTGATCCTTCAGCCCAGATAGGCACAATCATTGTACACACACACATTCAAACACACAAGCTCCTACCTACTCCCACTCTGCAGTCATTGATTTTTCCCGGCTCAATACTGCACAGCACCAGTCTGTTCTGCTGACTGCACAAGCCGGACAGCCAGAGAAGAGAGGGGGGAGGGTGAGGAGGGGGATGGGAGGAGGGGTGGTGTTGGTGATACTGATGTTGCTGTGGCTCTGCTATTCAACACTCAACATTAGGAGGCAAATGATGGAGAGGACGTGGATGAGGCGGGAGGAAGAGGTGAGGGACGCTGGGGTGGATAAGTTAGGGTGTGGAAGGGGGGGTTAAAAGCAAGGAGGAGGATGTTCGGGGGAAGGTTACAGCACCGTTATCTGTGACAAATCAAACAGCTGATAACGTTAGTGAGCACAAAAAAATGCACGTGAGTCTGGTTCCTACAGGCAGAGACGGGGGAAAGCTGTGTTATAGAAGAGGAGCACAGAGCTGCAAGCTTTCCTCTATCTATGGCAGCCATTTTGTGTGTTCCCAGCAATGCCTAACATGGAACTTCAGAGCTGAGAGCTGCAGAAAAAGGGTGGCAAAAAGACAGATTTAAACAATTATGAGCAGTGAAAATTCGTAAAAAACTACTGAATTTAATTTTTTTTTATCTTTCAGGAATGTGGAAAAGTACAAGCAGCATTTACTATTCCCACTATTCCCATCTCCTCCACTGCTCCTCTCCTCTCAGTGTGCGTTTGCTGCCTCTTAGTCATTTGCTCGGCTCTCCTCTCCGCCGTCCTTAATGTATTCCATTTGCAGATTACTTCACTGAATCAATCAAGCCCGACCAGAGCCATTAGTCTGCCAAGCCAGCCGATTTTCTTACTTTTTTTTTTTTTTCTCTCTCAAGAAACAGAAAGTGCGGGAAGAGCAGCACAGCGTACTGGCCCTGAGATAATGAAACTTATCTGGAATGTGTGACCCTGGCTGGTAGTGTAACTAGATCTGTCGGTGGTGGTAGTGAGGAGGGAGGAGGTGAAGGGTTCATCCATCAGTCACACACTCTCCCTGACCCAGACTTCTGTCGCTCTCAGACTTCAGGCTTCCTTGTTCTTAGGCTTCCACATGCCAGAGTTCAGCATTAATGTTTCTTTGCTTGTCCATTTGGACGTCTGGATCAGAAATCTATTGAGTAAGGCTTATTGTTGAGTGCTGCATGCCTGGACAGGTTTCACAGACCTCTTTCTCGCTGGTCTATAGTGTTCAATCAGCCTCTGTCTTGTTATATTAGTCTCAGAGCAAGTTAAACAGTCATTTTTAAGTGAAGCCAATGCGAGAGTATCTTCAAGTGTAATATCACTAATGGAAACAAAGTGTTAAAATGCCAAGTCAGTATGTTCTTCCAGGATTCTAGTCTCATTCATCCGTCTTTGTTATATTACACCCATCCATTTTGGGCTTTGATTGACAATTTGCTTGAGCTTCTGTTTATTGAATCAAATCATTTCTTTTTCCTTGATTTAATGTCAACACCTGAAAAAAACAACAGGTGATGTCATGGTGGCTCTGTCCACTTCTTCTAAACTGCGTATGGTTAAGCCCATTGTTACCATGGCAACCATCAATTGCACTAACCCGACCACCACCAAGCAACAAAAAGAAGGTAAATAACAAGAAGCAAAAACAGAGGAGAACCTGCAGTAAAATCCCAGATGAGCCCCCATTTGACACTTCTGATGCTCAGCCTAAATTGATGATGATGATGATGGAACTGTCAGCTATTCAGTCACAGGTAACTGCAGGGAGAGGTGGTAGTGATTTTTTAAGAATATTTTTTTAAAACTTCACCTGAATTTTACCAGTAAAATATCTTGAAGTCCTACTGAAAGTAAAAATCTGAGCCAAGCTGGTGCATTCAACCATTTTTTTTTTTAGTTTCCTTTTTTTTTTAAAATTCACCCAGAAATGACAGCAAATTACACCTCCTTCATACAAGTCAAGAATTAAAGAGCCTTCTGCAACACATATATTTAGACATCTATCTAACGAGCAGGTGGATCTAGGCCTAAGTCCAGGTTTAGCTCTGCAAATTTGGACCATGGATACATGCAAACTCACTCATACCAGTCTTGCTTGCACACATGCTCACACATCCTCTGAGGAAGACTGAGTAAGGGGGGGGTTGGGGGGGTATGTGGAGCTGGCTGCATCTCAGGGGCTGCCATGGTTACTGTGATCCACGTGGTTGTCACAGTAGAGCCGATGCAGTCCCTCCCTCCCTTCCTCCCCCCTGCTGCTCATAGACCCCCCTCCCCATGTCTGTCTCTCTCTCTCTCTCTGTGGCCTCCCAGCGTGCCTGCCAGGGTCACGGTGCAGTCAGCTACTACAAAAGAAGAAGCCCGTCATTGTTGCAGGAAATGCAGACACACACTGCAAGCTCCTGCTCCGCCAGCAATGCTTTAATTACACACTCAGCCTCCAGGCCATTTTGCGCTGAGGAAGCCTGGGAGACACACACTCAGAGAGGAGTGGACAAACGCAACACGGCAGAACCTTGAACTTTTCCACTGCCTTTTCTTCAGTCCCTGATGTTTATGTTTATGAGTGAAAAGACTCCGTCACTTGTTCAGGGCAAAGTGGGCTTTTGATATCCAAACGGGGTCATGAGAAAAGTCAGGCCTGCATTTGATGCTCAAGTGAATTTTTTTTCCACAAAAGTAGTTTCTCTTATCTTTCTCCCAGCTATAAATGTGCTGTCTTAACTTTGCCTAGAATCATATTAACTCCACGTCATCACACACAGATGACAGACAGGATGTAGGCGCTCAGACAAAATAAAATCTACCCAGTCAGAGAGCGTGACACCACCTGTAATCACTTTATGTTTGGGTAGCAGCAGGACGTGTCCGACTGCTGATACTGCCCAGGTGATGAACGTAACAGACAAAGCGGTGATGCAGATGGTTCGACTGCCTGGCCCATGGGTTCTACTTGAATCCAGGAGCCGGGATGGGCAGTGAAGAGCTGTTGGGAAGTCCAGTGAAGGCATGGAGAAACACAGCATCAGCCCCAGCTCAAGCTTTGCAGGGCTGAGCTCAACCATAAGGGGGCACTCCCATCCCACTGTGAGGGAAGAACTGGAGAAAGGAGGAGAAGCGAGGCAGGCCCCAGTCTTATACTACAGCAGCAGCAGCAGCCATTACAGGCTTTCACATACAGCATGTACACCGTCTGAGCACCCCAAAGAGGTACCATCGAACCCTTATCTGGTTCACTCATGAAACAGACACAAGATCATCATAGCTGGCTCAAAAGGATCATTCTGTGGAGAAGTCCATTTTCCAGTCACCAGCCTTTACAGTAACATCACATTTCAACCTGATTTTAGAGGTATAATTTATCTATATTTCTAAATAAGACAGTATGTTATTTGAATACTTACATGTCATTTAGCCACAAATTTCTTAGTATTAGTTTTTAATTAAATATAAATATAAAAACTATGCATCCCTACAGTCATATATGGTACAGAGATTAAATGCTGTTTAGAGGTTAAACACTCATCTTTTCTGTCATTTCAATGTCAACAATGTATGTATAATTGCTTAACTTTTACATATGATTAAAAAAATTACATTGACAAATGTCAAATAAATAAAAAATATCCCTTGACAGTCTTTTATGTATTTCCTGAAGCTCTAGAGACAAAGATGTGTTCATAAGTCCACTGTATCTTTCTAGTTACCAGAAATCTTCAATTACCTCATGATTTCACACGAAGCTTTTATTTGCGCGGGCTACTTTATTCTGAGGGAATTGCACAAAATAGAAACTGATTAAACTGATTAAACACCACAACTCACAATATGTGGTTTGATGACCTGTAGTGGCCCTCTTGTATGATGTACTGTTTTGTAAATTGTGTTATATTCCTTATGGCAACTACAGACAAGAAATGATTTCATGAGAAACAAAGAACAGACATTTTCTAAACCCAAACGTAGGATGATCCAAAAACTTGTCACTGGCTCAAATACAGACAGATCTCAGTTAATTCCTCTAAGATGAAAGTAAACATGAAAATAGACGACAGCAGAAGGGTGACAGGGATGGAGCTCAGAGCCTGGGAGCACCCTGCTGGGGTTACATATCATGTCTGGAGTATCAGTGCCACAGACACAATGTCTACCACCTCTACAGGCAAGCTAGCACCAGCTCCCCAGAGATCACAATTACACTGCTGCTTTATCACCAGCAGCCACGTGGGAAGGATCATAACAAGGCCAACAAAAAAGAAGAGAGATGAAAGGGTGAAGCAGCAAAATTATAAGCCACCGTCCATGTGACGATAATCAATAGTCTTTAACATTCCTGTGTGCTACAGGGACAATCATTCATTTAACCTTTGTTTAACCAAGAAGGATTCATTGAGATTAAAAATTTATTTTACAAGAGCGGTTTGGCTAGGACACACAGCCGCACAATTAAAGTTTAGACAGAGAGGGTCGCAACTGTAAATCTGTGCAAGCAAGTATTCTCAATAATCATCAATATCAGCATATAAATCAATCAGACAACCAAGCCATTTAAAAATCACTGAATGTGTTTAAGGCGACCATCTCCCTACGTTGTAGGCCTTTTTGTGGTTTATTTCAAGCAGAAGGAGAGGCAAATCTGAATGACTTTGGTACAGATGGTAAGAATAAATACTGGGACTGAAGACTGCAACGGTCTGTAGTTTGCTGGTGGATGTATATTTGAAGATATCAACGAAGCAGCCCTAAAATAGATTTAGAAATGAGAGCAAAGCAGTAACAGTGATTATTCAAAAATAGCTCAAAAAATATAAACTGCTTATGGAATCATCGACGATTTTAATTATTAGTTTGGAGTAACATTCTACATGCATTAATTGATACAAGTTTGATGTTTAATTATTCAGATTTCTTTCTGTTTTTATTTAGGTAGTTACTACTTTGTTCTAGATGTGCAGTTCAAAAGTAAGTCAATTTTTATTAAATCAAAGATCTGATCCAACAAATAGTTATTAGTAGTAATAGTAGTATATCTGACTTTTAAAAACCAGTATTGGATGACCTCCAGAACACGCAAATATTTGAGTCTTTTAGACATGGCACACCATCCAACACAAACATCCAACAACAAACTGTGGTGAGCAAGGGCTTTTAAATTCGTCAATAACCTCAAAAATAAAGGCCAACTATGAATCTCAATCGATAAAAAGGTAGTTCTTTTTTTAACGTTGCACATTTGCCTAATTGAGGTGCTCTGTTGGGGAGGGGGACAAAAAAAGGGGGCAAAGACTGCAGCAGCCTTAAAGAGGAGATGGAGGGAGGTGAGGTGGTGGAATAGGAGGAGGGGGGGGGGCAGAGACAGGCGGGCTGATTGCTGTGAATAATAGGGAGATGGTGTGTGCATGGGGGGCCTTTTGTAGCCATCACAATAGTAGCAGGGAGTCCCAGGGCAACGCACAGATGCCCCCTGAGTGAGGCAGAGGCAGCTGCCCAGCCCGAGGTGAGGGGTGCTGGGATATACAGGGGGCCTGAGGGGGTGAGCCAGTCTGCCTGCTTTCCAGTTCAGCAGCAGTAGAAGCAGCAGCAGCAGCAGCAACGCCCCTCCCCTCATGTGTGTAGAGGGCGCTACCTACCGAAGCAACTCCAGTGAATTAAACTGGGGGAGGGAGAAAGGGAAAAATAGTAATATAGGGGTTATTTCATAGAGGGAGAGGTAATTTCATTGTGAGGCTGCTTTCATCCATCCAGACTCAGCAGCTTGTTCCAGTGAGAGCAAGGGGGGGAAAAGCAAGAGGACAGACAGTGCTGCAGTCAGCCACAGTCTTTGTGCTGCAAAACTAGCTCAGCCCAGCAGAAATGGAGGCAGAGGGGAGGGGCAATGGGAGAGTGTGAGAGTGTGTGAGGGAGAGCAAAAAGGGAGAGGGAAGACTGGAGTGCGAGAGTGAGTGAGAGAGTGTGTGTGTGTGTGTATGTGTGAGAGAGAGGGAGAGAGAAAAAGCGAGCTCAAGAGCAAAAACAGGGCTTGGGTTTTAGCTGAGAAACAATCCACTGAAATGCAAAACAACACACTTTGTCAGCAGATTGAATTTTCTCAAGTACATTAATTAAAAATCACATACAGAGAGGAAAAAAGGGTGAGGGAGGAGGGGAGAGAAACAGACGAGCTGGGAGGACGAGGAGGGTGGGAGGGAGTGAGGGAGGGGGAGTTAGTGAGTGAGAGCGAGCAGGCAGGCAGCAGCAGCAGCAGCGGTACCCGGGAACCTGAATAAGACATGTCCTCACAGGAAGCAAGGGCCCCAGAATAGCAACAGGAAGCCGGCCCCGGACTCTGAATACTGTCAGCGTCAGAGCCTCGCAAAACAAGGCTGCGCTGCACGGCGTTATGAAAGCTGATTTACAGAGAGAAGGGAGAGAACGAGGAAGGGAAAAAGGAGGAGGAGGAGGAGGAGGAGGGGAGGAGGCGAGGGAATGAGAAAATTTAGACTGAAAGAGGAACGAGAGAGAGGCACAGAGAGAGGGATTTTTTAAAGGAAGAGAAATGCAGCAAAAACTGAGTGTAATATTGAAAAAGGCTTGGAGGGGGTTGGGCTGGGTAGGAGAGGAGAGGAAAAAAAAAAGTGGGCCGGCCTTGTCAGGCTGATTGCTCCAGAGCTATGTCGCAAAAACAAGCTTAGCTGCCGCAGGAGAGCAGAGCTGGGCTGGGCTGAGCAGGGAACAGGAGGGTGAGCGCGGGTGGGGAGGGGGGCTCTCAGAACGAGTTGATCAGCTCCAAGACTGGAAGATCCCATGGTTGCACATCAAGAGTCTTGGCACATATATTAAGGTCATTTGGGAGGAAAGGAGGGGGCAGTGTCTGTTGTTGTTATTAGATGGGTGGTCCCTAGGCTTTACACTGGTTAACAGTAAGTTCCTTTAAGGGTGGGGTCCTAACAAGCAGTGATGGAGACAGAAATTAAAAGGTTTGAAAACTATAACCCTTCACTCATTTTCAAGTAAAAAAAAAAAATTAAGGAATTTAAAATGCTTAAAGCCTCTGGAAGTATGAGACTGGCTTATTAGCATATTATTAGCTTATACTTAAGGTCATGCAACTTTAGCCTTTTGCTAATACGCCTACATGATCTTCAGATATCAACAGAATGTGGCGTCATATAAACATTTTTACTATTTCAAGCCAAATTTCCAGAGGCTTCAAAATATGTAAAATGCACTGAATTTATTTCATTACTCTCTTACATGATACATCTCAAATACAAATAAAGTAAACCACCCAAACCCTCGGACCTTTACTGAAGAGAGATCCACTCCACATCAAGCCTCTTATTTGACAAATAAGAAGAACAAGGGGAACAGGAGGATGGAGTACCAGAAGAAAAAAAAAAACAAAGCAAAAGTGTGAGTGTGTGACCAACATGTGACCTTCCTCTCATGTCTGGAGCACATCAGAAAGAGAAGCACCCAACCAGTGGGCGGGCCTGAGTGGGATTAGACCCACAGTGGAGAAAGGGTGCACAAAAGACCTAAGAGAGGACAAGGAGGAGATTTAAAAAAGGAGTTAGCGAGAAGTAAGGTGGGAGGGAGAGTAGTGGTGGTCTAGGAGGCATTTCCATTCCCATGGGCTGACATAGAGAGGAAGTGTCACTTCCAGGATGTTTGAGAGCCTGACGGTGACAGCGGCACCGGCCTCCTTCACATCCAGGACTGTGCTTTCACGCCGCGCGCTGACAGTCATGTGGAGGTTTGAGATTAGCTACTGAACACTGGCCGTGTAAAAGAAACAGGCCAGTCATGCACTGGTCTACGGACTGCTGTTCTGAAGCGTTGGTTTTGGTATTTACTGGTCACCATTTTGATCTTTTGAAACCATTGTTGGATGAGAGGGTGGAGAACCTCTGAAAGAATGCAGTGCGACACCAACGTAATGAAACGCCAAACACTACACCAGCTAGCACCGATATATACTCAGCACCAATTAAATTTTTTTTTGTTTTTTATAAATACTTATTTGAGCAAGGATTTCTGGCTGACTTAATTGTAACAGCTCAAGGCATGTTGATGACCACTGAATTGTTACCATTTTTGACCTCCTCTATATGCTGCCGTGTGATTGGCTGTAAAATGGAAAAGGTGATTTTCCTCAGTGGTCAGTACCAATCCTGGGACTGGTATTGTCTATAAAATGCCCCCAAAAGTGAAGAATAACCAGACCTCAAGAATGACGGCCTGCCAAGATTATCCGAGAATCAGCATCACAGTGCCTTGGGTCCACAATGACCACCCAGAAATCTAGATCCTGCTACAGGCTAGTGCACACTGTTCAGGTAACTACAGCCTTCCTGGAGCAAAACAACATTAATTTTCTGCCACGGTCAAGCCTTTTGGCCTGATCGGTCACCCATTGAGCATCTCTGGGATCAGTTAGGATGACGTGTATCCAGATGCACTCCTAGTCCATCAAATCGCCAGGAGTTGGTGAGAGCCTTGCAGGAGTGGCAGAACATCCCCCAGGACAATATGAGACACCTGCTTGGCTCCATGAGAAGGCATTCTACATCCTGTGTCCAGGCTAATGGTGGTCATACCAGATATTGATTGCCACGACTTATAATTTTGTATCATTTTCTTTTCAACAAATATTTTTTTTGGCCTTGGTCGTGAAATAAACACACCAGTGTGCACCTACTTGGTGTTAGTTGTCCTCATTAACAGTATAACAGATAGTTTAATTCAACACTGAATTAACAGTACAATTGGCTTGTGTAGCTAAATTCAGACAATGTAATTAAGTATCAATAAACAGACAAATCATCAATGTTTAGGCAGACCACCATCCGCCAGGAGTCAGGGTCTGCTCAAGGTTTCTGCCTCTTAAAAGGAGGTTTTTCCTTGCCACTGTCACCAGTCACAAGTGTTTGCTCCTGGAGGATTCTGTTGGATTCTGTAAATTGGCTTGAGAGTGTGGTTTCGATCAGCTCTATATGTAGAGTGTCATGAGATAACTTTTGTTAGGATTTGGAGCTACACAAATAAAATTTTATTTGATTTATACTATATTATATGTATATATAGTGCACCTTGACCACAAGTACAGTAGTATTGTCTGTCAGGAAAAAAAATACTTTTTATTTGGTAAAAAAGCTCTCAATCTAAAGCAGCAGATACAGTTTAAATCAACTGTAGTTTTGTATGAGAGTGAAGTATTTTTATTTTCAGGTCTTGTGCTACATGTCTTATGTTTTGCATCTGGTCCAACTGTAGTGAAAAAGTAATTTTGTAGGCATTTCCAATATCTGTCATTTATTATAAAATGATTTAAAAAATGTCACAATGTCATCCTGCACTCTTTGGTATTTGTACCAATTATATACCAATTTTACATCCAATCAGGTATCTACTGGTACAGAGGACAAAGAGACTGTTATGGATAGTTGTTCCACTGGTGAAGTTGACCTATCAGATTAGAGCAAATAACATCATCTAGTAATTTCACTGGAATTTAATTCATTTCAATACAATTTTAACTTGTGAATGGAATGGAGAAATTTGGTTAAAAAACACACACACAAAAAAACCCCAGGATATAAACATGTTTAGTTTTGGCTTAAAGTTGAAGATTTATAACTTGGGGATTGAATTTATTTTCCAGAGCCAGCTTGAAATGGCTAGTGGTTGGGAATTGCAGGTTTTGACACTGCCACACTGGCTTCATTTTTCAGCTCTGCTTTCTCCTGCAGTGCCATTTTCCCCAGTTTCATACTCATACACTTGTGCCATAATGGTAACCTCATAACTGTTGGACTATATTGGTATAAGACATGAAGCACATTGGAAATGTTCTTCATCATATCAGACCAAAATACCTGAGGAGCACTTAAGTTAATAGCTGGTTTATCTTTCAAGAACAGTTATTCATTACAGACTACATCAATAATAGGATGGATTTAATAGAGAACCACACAAAGACAGTCTTTCTTTCTCAGCCACCTCTTAGATCCTAATCTACTTCCTTTCCTAGAAAGGACATGATTCGGAGGTTGAAGGGATTTTTTTCAACCACATATATTAGTGCTTTAAGGTTCTGTTGCCAATTGTGCTTTCCTCATAGTAAGCTTGGCAGGAAACAAAACAATAAAGTTCAATGTAAAGACATTTCCATGTGGAAAACAGTTGCAGAGACACTGTGGTAAACACTCAACAGTTAAACATTGTCTGTACATCTTGGAGCCAGGCTGAAAACAAACCAGGAACCAGCTCAACCTGCTCAGCTAGTTTCACTATGGCTGTCTTTCTCTTTTTTTAAAGCCACCCTCCCTCCTCCTCCTGCAGCTTTTATCCAGAGCTCTTTTCTCGAGCTGACTGTTGCTTTTCTACCTGCGTCTTCCAGCAGGCGCTGAGCCTCCTGTACTCCTTTATTCCCACCTCAGCGGCGGGCTAACAGACGCCGGGTTTTTAGCACCTGGCTCAAACAGACCCATCTGTGCTCTGGATGAGGTGATGTCTGGTTGGCTCTTTGCAAATGCTACTAAAGTAGCTAAATGGCATTTACCCTCAGCCAGTGTTGGACTGGGACTCAAACACATTCTGAGGCAGATTAAAACAAATGCGTCTGTACAAATCACTGCAGAATCTTACAAAATAAACACCTTTCCCCCTCCAAATTTAAGTTCTTTCTTGTAGATCTAAACCTGGTATCAAAATTTATTTAGGCCAGGTTTTCACCTAAAGTAAATACAGTAAAAAATGGGCTCAATTGTCACTTAACTGATTAAAGATTGAACCCAACAATGAATAAGCCTTAAGGGGATTTCATACCAGACAGGTTAGTGTTTGTTGCCGTTTCTATTAATGAATAAACAGTCCACATGACTCAAAGAGACATGCATCACACACTTCAATAAAGATCTTTTTTAGGCACCCAGTTTCCCCACAGGCCTGCTTACTGAAGTGTAATCTCAATGCACAGTTGTTTACATCACACATTTCTCATGCTTTCTTAGAGCGTCTGTGATTTTTGGTTAAGAATGTGCGATGCTTTCAAGGCCAACTTTTAATGTATGAAACTTTTTGATACGACAAGGTACCAGGTGCGGATTAAAATGTTTTGGATGATGTGGGCACAGTTTAATCACAAACTAACTACAATGTGGTGATAATCTGTGCGCCATCTGACCAAACAATAAAGCTACACAGCGTCTGCTAGAAGTCAGCTGAACAAAGAATTCAGGTCTGATAGGCAGAGATCTTGACATTAGGACGCTTTGTGCAGATTTCAGACTTTCTTACATGTACTTTCTCGCTACCATTTGTACCAAGTAAAAACAAACAAACAAAACAAACAAACAAAAAACACAGCAACTTTAAGCACCTAAATTACACCAACATCTAATATATGGATTAGGATTGATGATTATTCTTTAAACCATAAACAGGCTACAACATGTAATTCAAGACTTAAAGACCATTAGGAATACAATTTAGAACCTTTGTCATATCCATACTGGAAAAATGTATAATGGATATGAAAGAAAACGATTCCATTAGATGCTTGTACAGTACGTTTATTTGACAAATGTATCCAGCAACCAGCCTTGTTAAATTTGTTCAATATTTCGACATGTTACTGATGTGATAGACTTACTTTGAACATCTGTCATAATTTGGCCAACAGTTGGTCCATATACGAATGCCTTTCAGGTTGATGTTGTCTTTATTCATACTCTTTTTCCAGAGTAACAAATATATACTTACTATTTAAAAAAATAAATAACAACATTGTTTTAAAGTGTTTCAGCCCTTCATCATAAACCTTTCACGGATCGTCTTCTACGCAATATTGCATTACCATAAACGGTATATTCAGAATACTGCACTTTTCATTTTGGAGACATCTGCAGCCTGTTTTGCAGAGTCAAAGCTGGTGCCATTTAAGTTTGGATGGGAAAATAGCTTGATTTCCAGGTGCTACAATTATCAGTGGTGCATAGTTTATTCGTAACACCTGTAGGATTCAACTGATCCGTCAGAGTTCTACTAATGTGAACGCAGTATCATGAGGCTCCTCATGGTGCTGTGGGAAGAAGAGGAGGTAGTGGAGGAGGAGGGGGAGCAGTTCATCCTGACCGTAGAATGATTACGGTCTCTTCACAGCCAATCACAGAGCACAGGTAGGGAATCCCCGATAAGTCGGACAAGAAAATAATAAATAAATAAATAAAAATAGCCAAGGTCTGGCCTGCTCGGCCAATGGCTGGGCCCGTAGAGAGATGTATAAATAAATAAGAGAAATAAATAAAAGAGGAGGGAAACACATCCTGAGGGCATCCCCTACTGGCAGACACAGCGCTGCCTCTCATCCCCCCTCCCTCTCTGCATCCCACACTTTAACCAATCACTCACACTATTTCAAGTTATTTGCTTGCACTCCCTCAGTCCCCCCCCCCCCACCTCCACTCCCCTCTCTCACTTTCATTCTCTCTCATTAATGATCTCATTTCTCACTCTCCTTCCCTGAGGCTCAGAATGAGGTTAGCTCCGCAGTCTGACCTATAAATACTGCCATGGAAACTGCAACGTGTTACAGCGAGACGCCTCTTTAACAGGGAGGATGGCGAGGAGGGGAACGGGGAGGGAAGGGGGTTCTCACCTTTATTTGAGCCAGAGGGCTATCAACCACCAGATTTACTTGACTTCCACTGGCAGAATTTGTTTTTTTCCCCCTTCAAAACACGTCAGTTGCAACCTGTACAGCATGAACATGCTTTGCCCGCTCCCAATGTGAGCTATTTATTATGTATTTGAATGTCAGCTAAAGTCAGAGGGAGTACTTTAGAGACAGAAATGGAGCTGGAGATCTGTATAACCAATAAATCTCTCTTTGACACGTCAATATTACCAAAATGCTTAGATATCACCGAAAAGTGCCTTGACGTTCCGTACCAAATTTATACCTGAGGAGTAAATCTGCTTGTACCGAAACCAAATAGAGCTGGATATTGGATATCTAACATAAATCCACAAATACATCTTATTTACCATTAATTAAAGGCATTGCAAATTACTCTGATTTTACATCAGTGTGTCTTCCCAGCATTTAAGCAATTTCAACATTAAAAGAATGGGATAACACAAAAAATGAACATCACCTATGACACAGGTAATAATAGGAAAACAATGCACGAGATGCAACAAGATGGAAACAACATAACAAATGTAAAAAAAAAAAAAAACAACAACAACAAAGCAGAAATCAACTAGAAAGGAAGGTTGCATCGCAGAGAAAAAGTCTCATATGTTCCTGCAAGTTCAGCTTCTATCATTGAAAATAGATTTGCGGTTTCGAGAGAAGCTTATGTCCATTATTTTCAGAATAGTGCAATAGTCCTCATATTATACTGATACGTCCTGAGGTTCAGTTAACTTTGCAAAGAAAAACTATACGTAATGGTTTTACACTTTGAGTACATACATGAAACTGCACTTTCACTTTTTACAGCAGTAAAGATGATGAATCAGTGCAACTTTAACCAGTCTTGTGTTATTTTCTTGCATAAATATCTCCCTTATTTTTGCTGGACTAGGGAATGTGTGTACTTTGACCACCTCTGACTTAATACATGCTGGAGCAAGAACAGACCAGGCTGCAGTTTACCTTAAAGACAGCAACAGAGCTCAAGAGTTTTATTAAGTCTTTGATTGACATTCAACAAATGGTTTGTCCCAAAATGTAAGTCATTACTGTCTCAATTTTGTGTCATTTTAATATCCTTTAAAGTTACCGGGACCACCTTGCACTTCACAAAAGAGCCAGTGCCCCTTCACTTCTATTAAAAAACATACAAAAGCCTTTCACTTTGCTTCCTGCTAGTGCCCGCCGAGTTCAGCTATGCATCTAAATTCTTCCTAGAAACATTATGAGCCATGTGCATCAGTTGGGGAAAGATTTTTAGAAAATGCTGAGACTTTGCACAGGCTTCACCGACTCCCAGTCCTCGTCAGTATTTCAGTAGACAAGCAAACAAACAAATAAACAAACACAAAAAACAGTAAACAAAACTGAGAACCACCAGTGTGTCTGCAGTCCAAAGTACTGAATATTAAAGCTACAACAGAACAAACCACACATGACTTACTGCTCTGAAAACAGCACAAAATGTCCACCGCATTTCTTTAAATACACTGCAGCTAAATCCAAATGTTTCACAGCAAGCCCAATACTTAGCCCACATTTCTCTGGATGTGAGCTAGTGTCATGTTTGCATTATGGAACAAACACCGATGCCAGTCTGTGAACTATGTAAGAGTCCCAAAGTTAGTGCCGCTGAATACTTACTAATCTTTGTCTAAATGAGTATCATTGGTGTCAAACTCATTTTAGTTTAGGGGCCACATTCAGCCCAATGTGATCTCAAGTGGGTCGAACCTGTAAAATAATGACCTATAAATAACAATCCAATAACATTATAAAAATGGGAATAACCAAACAATCATGTACACCCTGAACTATCTTTTTTTTAAATTTATTTTTTATCAATGCAATTTCAACAATATTATGTCTTATTATTAACAAAATTTACAGATCACAGTGGATCTACAAATTCAGAAAATATTTATTATCAGGCATGATATTGTTAAGATTGCATTTATTGTTCTTAATTTCAGGTTTCTCATATTTGTTCAGGGTAATTGCATTTTACTGTGAAATGTAAATATTCTCACAATGTAATTTTACCTTTTTCACATTAAATCAAGGAGAATTGTCATTATTTATGGGTTGTTTCAGTTGATATCACATTGAGTATTTAGCTCCGGAACACCCTTGACTGTTAATATTTTAATTGTAATTTCTGCACTTCTGAAATTCATCCTGTGGGCCAGATTGGGCCATTTGGCAGCCACTTTTGTCCTGCGGGCCTTATGTTTGACACCCCTGATGCATATTAACAAGCAAACCCCCCCCCCCCCCCCCCCCAGGCCTTCATGCTTAAAAATAAAGCTATGGATGCCTGTAAATAAGTTGAATGAAGAGATGGAGCACTCACCGGCAGACTGGAAGGCCGGGCCTGCATGCTGTCTTCTTGACTGCTCTTGTTGGAAGCCATGGGCTGGTTGGAAGGAGGAGCACTGGACTGTGAGCTAAAGGAATCCTGGGAGAGTTCCTGATCAGAGTAAAGGAAAAAGAAGATGATACAGTGACGTCCATGTGTCGCTAAGCCTGAGAGTTGTTGTTTTTTTTTTTTTTTTTAAACGAGGAGACAGATACATGTAGCAGATCTCCAACCAGCAGTAACAGATGGAACATTCTAAGACAGACTTAAAATAATCTGATTTTGAGGAAAATTATCATTCAAGAGTCATAACCAAAATATGTGCATTGTGTATATATAGTCCTAGATTGTATGCTTCTATATTCAACATAAAACTCCATCAGTAACCAAGGTGTTTACCAATCATTTACTAATGTATTCATGTTTACAGTTTTTAGATGACATTAACACAGCTAATATTATGCATATTTTGTGACTGTTAATGGTCATTTCTGCAATAACTAATGATAATGGATGAAATCTATATATCTGATTGGTAAATAGGATACTAGTAAAGGAAAGCCGCATCATGATGTTCATCATCACAAAAAGCAAGTGTTTTTATTATTGTGTTGCATGATGGTACCAGTATAGACATCGGTTCATACTCCAATCACCTACAGGATGCACCAGGGTTTTTACAGGGGTTAAGAGTTGTGAAACTGACCGAAAACACAACACTTGAGATGTGACTCAACTACTCAGTTAAGTTTATTTGTATGTTTTCTTGTCTTAATTTATGCAAAGTAAATTTTAAATGATAATGTCCCTTTAGATTATTTTTGATTTTCTAATTTGCTGCAGATTTAAAAAAAAAAAAAAAAAAAAATTCACTGTTTATTCCCTTTTTTGGGGGGTTAATTGAAGTCTGAACCAAAAGGTGGATTTGGGGAATCATTACACCACTGCTCTTTTTATCATTTATTAGCACCTTTCCAAAAATTTGGGTCAGAACACAAAATGGGGCATGGACCCATTTTTACTGGGTTAGAGTAGAATGTATAACAATAATGTGAATGTGATCCGTACCTTACAACCTGAATACATAGTATTTCACATATAGTTTTTTAACGTCACTTATGATCATTCTTCTGTCAAACAAAAGTTTTAAAAGAATTTATAGCATTATTTTAACATGTGATATGAATTATGCATACATGGATCAGGTTGAACTTGTATGTGTAGGGATAATATTCTGTGTTTAAGTGTGTTGCTTCCTCATCAACATTATTTGTGTCGTTATAACTGACATTATCTTTTTAACTGATTGGTATTCCAACATTCAGTCCCATCCCGTGAATTATTCAACATGTGCTGTGACGGAGAAAGAGTAGATAATAAAAAAAAAAAAAATACAGATGACAATTTCAGTATTTTTATAAGTTTGGGTCCTAACACCAATATTCAAGATGAAACACTTTGGAAAAGTCTGTTTTATACTGTTGCACCAACAACCAAATCACAAGAGCCAAGCTTCACTCTGATATGTAGACACTGGTGAGTCCTTGCAGTTCATTTATTTAAAAACAGGAGCCTCACTATTTCCACATTCATTTTGAAAGAGCGGTTCCTCCTCCCGGTGCAGTGTTTCCAACTCTTCTGCTGACAGGATGATGAAAAATGTCCAAACACAAATTTAGAGCGACTTTAATTAAGCAGCAAATCAGCCCTCAGTTGACTACCTTGGCAGTTCATCCAAAGCTCTCTTTATCAAATCATTTCTGGACGTTATATATAATAATAGTTCTGTAAAATCAACTGATGGACCTTGTGAATAGCATTCAAAGTAAAACAGCTACAGACAATTTAGCGCGTTAATTCATATTACTTGAGACAAATGGCCTTTATTATTACGTAAAAGCAAAACTCAGTTTTGCTGTCATATGTACAAAGCAGGGTAATTACACATCCTGAAAAATAAGACAAAAATTAGTAGTGAAAAATATTTTTTAACTAAAGTAAAATATGAAAACTAAATACTGGTAATAGCTGCAAGTAAACCCCCCCTTGATTTTTTTAACTTATGCACAGGAAACTGAACTGATGTCGAAGTCCAGTCCAACCATATTCACTAGATGAAATCACAAATATTTGCAAATTTATGATGTCAACATATGATAAATATTTTAATCTCTTTGAGTAAAGCATACTTAAGTAGCACTTGTAGAATTCAGCAGCTATTGTATAATTATTTCTTCTGCAATTGCTGTTTTTACTATTATTGTTTTTCTTCATTTTCTTGGTCTGTTTTTCAAGCCAGACACATAATCCTATGTACCCTGAAACTAAGTGATGTACCTGACAATTTTGATTCAACCTGGCTTAAAATAAAAACGTAAGAAAATTAATTAACCAATTATCAAGATTAACCGTAATTTTTAGCCAGTTATGTGTGTGTGTGTGTGTGTGTGTGTGTATAATTAGCTAAAAATTACAAACAAATGGACTAAATATAAAGGAAAATGTCCAATCTATGTGAGCCCTGGTCCACTTCAGCAGTACACGGTTACCTGTGGAGGAGGCGGGAACCTCTGATATGATGACTGTTGCTGTTGCTGTGGTTGTGGTTGTTGTTGCTGCTGCTGTTGCAGTGGGGGAGTCTGGGAGTATGGCGACGGCTGACCCTGCTGCCCGTGCCCTGGAGGCTGCTGAGCCTGAGGAGGGGGGCCTCCTGGTTGTTGCTGTTGCTGTGGAGGCCCTTGTTGCTGCTGTTGCTGCGGTGTTTGTTGTTGCTGGGGTGGTTGCCCTGGCCCAGTGGGTTGTGGGTAGCCAGGCTGACCTTGAGGGCCCTGTTGGCTCTGAGAGCCTGGACCCTGCTGCTGCTGCTGCTGCTGAGGCTGCTGCTGCTGTTGGGGAGCGCCGTAGGGTGGCTGCCCTGGCTGGGACTGCTGGGGCTGGCTATAAGGAGGTTGACCTTGTGGAGCACCGTGGGGACCTTGGGACTGTTGGTAAGGGGCACCCGGTTGCCCGTGTTGGCCAGGGGGCTGAGAAGGATGGCCCTGCTGGGCGTAGGGAGGACCGGAACTGCCTTGGGGCTGACTGGGGTATGGCTGCTGCTGCTGCTGCTGCTGCTGCTGCCCAGGGTGGGAAGGGGGGGCATGCTGACCATAGTAGCCTTGACTCTGCTGACCGTAGCCAGCGGGCCCCTGTTGTCCATAGGCTGACATCTAGGCACAGAAACAGGAAGGTTAGAATCATCAACACTAGACGATCAATATGTCACAAGACCTGTCACCACATTATGAGTTACCCACATTTATTTTACATTATCATCATAATCAACATTTACCAGTACAAAAAAGCTGGAAGAATCTACAGATGAGCCATATTTCATCACTATTTTTACATCATTTCATTTTGTTTGATTTTTGACAGGTGCTCTCTTCATTGCCATAAACTATTATTGTGAAGTCTCATGTTTGAAATTTGGCGATTGCCATCTTCTGAGAGTCAGGTGACCATATTAGACATTCAAAGTCACACTTTTAATAATACATATGTTTAGGCAATGTAAAGGATGAGTTACAATACAAAATCCCATCATACACTCGCTATGAACAGGGATATAGGCTAAAGAGACCAAAACATTTTTGTAACAGGTTGTTCATGTTTGTTTCGGCTGTGAAGTTGGTCATTTTAACAAAAGGATCTATAAATACTGACTTGTGTTTAATTTTTACTATTTTTACATCAAATCTGCCGTGTGCAATTTTATTTACAAGGCCAAAAATCCAACTGTAAGAATTCAAATTTTTATGTGTGTTCCAGTAGCTCCTCTTCTTCAAGAGTTGTACTGCATGTACATAGTTAAGCCATTTTTAGGCTTATACTTTAAGACTAGCAAACAAACAGAAAAAGACAAAACATCAAACCGTTAATCACAATTATTTATATGACGATAAATCAAAGTAAAATTTCATTGCAACAGCCCTATATGTCAGTGGCACTGGACTGCCTCCAGCTTTGTTCAGTAAAAATAAAGATTTACTCCAAGTTTTCTCTCCCGAGGAATAAAAACAGTGACTACCTGAATACATCAAGTGCAGCGACAGAATCCTTTCTAAAGCAATAGAAACATAAAAATAACTCCATATCCAAAGTCACCTCTTTGATTTTTTTTCCCTTCTACTATTCATTCTCAGTGGAGTAATCAGAGCATCTCTTCATCTTCCTCACAGATTAAAAGAGAAAGACAAGTGTTCTCTCCGTGGTTGAGAGAGAAGGGAGAGTGTTCCTCGCTGTAAACTGATCAGTCAGAGCACACGAAGAAAAAAAAAAAACATCTAAGTGTTGAAATTCAGCGGCATATCACTTTAAATTACAGCCATGAAAATAAAAATTGAGTTTCGACTTCATCTCCTTGAACTTCAGTATGAGCCTTTTCATATTCTACCCGATCCTTGTGCGCGGAAAGCCTTTCAATACGGCGTTTTCGTTTCATTACCCTCAAGGAGCGCAGAAGGAGAATGCACTGACCTTGTGAGGAAACGCAGTCAAAAAAAAAAAAAAAAAAAGAGAAAAAAAAAAGCCACGTGTTGTTTTGGGAGACTTCTCAGCTACTTGAGAATTCAAAAGAAAATAAGAGATGGTAAAGAACTGCCTTTAAAACAACATGAAGTGGCTGTATTGTATGTGCGTAACAAAGGGATGGAAGCTGTTTTCTTCTCTGCAGGGCACTTATCGAGTCCATGGTCAGACACCAGGCAAGCCAGTATGAGATAATCACAGCACACAATGGGCACAAGACCACAGACAGTGGTCGCAGAAGAAAAAGGCTTCACCCGACAGGATGCTCTGCGTGTGCTTCTCTGTGAAGACCGACTGCCTGGCTCAGAGTTCAACTAGGGCCTTATTCCGAGCTCTGAGTAAGTAGCTACGGCAAACTGGATGTTTCCTGTTTTCCATTGGATGCCGCTGTCAGAAAGACGCTGCCCACTGTGCCCGTACACACAACATGAATTTAGAGTTCTGCCTGAAAGAATGAAAATAAAACAGACGGAGAAATATTGAAAATTGAAGGATTGTTTTCTCTCAGCGTTTTTTCTCAAGCTCATTTTAGAGATGGGTCATGATAGTAAAATTATCTGAATTATAAGTTAATCGTTCTGCCTTTAATGTATTTTCCTTTGTTTTCAGCAGCATCTGGTAGCAATAGCCCATCAGACATACTGGGATAAATCCTGGTGGTTTTGTATGCAAATGACAGCAACCAATCATAAACAATTTAGTAAATGCATGATAGCATATTAGATTGATGTATAAAATAGTGCATTGGAATTTTCTATCAGAGGAGTTGCTTTTTACAGTGTGTGAGGTCCTTTTTAGGATGGAGACATAATGTAAAGTAGAGGATTAACACAGGCGAAGCAACAGGTAAAAACAAAACATCGAGCGTTTGCTATTCTACCTTCCCAAAACCAATAAGCAGCCTTTCTTTCTTTCTTTCCTTGACAGTCAAGCTACTTACAGGATTTTCACATCAAAACCCTCTGATTAAAAACCAACTTAAGTACATGAGAGCTTAAGAAAATCAGCAAGTTTAACACAAATCATGGATGTTCATCTTCACTGACCTGTTGTCCATACTGCATGCCACCAATTCCTCCAGGTGTCCGGCTCTGCATCCCCATTGGATATCTCTGGGGTCCCGGAGGTCCGTAGGCTTGACCTGGGTAAGAGCCTCCCTGCTGGGGTCCAGGCCCTGTGGGAGGCCCCTGCTGCTGCTGCTGCTGGGAGTAAGGGTTGGGACCTCCATATGGCTGCCCACGCATCTTCCCAACCTGGTCCATGGGGCTTGGAGGCTAGAGGACAAACGGAGGGAAATTGAGTATACAAGTAGATGGAAATAGTAGCAAAAGCACTCTTAAAAATGGCTAGGGGTTGATGGTTATGGTGCATTTACTGCTACACACTCTAACAAGCTAATGATGCAACTGCCAGTCTTTTTTTTCCTCAGAATTTAGCAACTTGACAGAACCTTTTACTGAGCCTTTCCTTGGAGGAAAAAAAAAACATTACTCTGCAATGAGCACAAATGATGACACCTCCATCATCTTCTAAAAACAGTCACAGCATAATCAAGCAAATACAGAACAAAAAGCGAGGAGGGGGAGGGAGCAAAACAGTAGTGGATTTACTTTCCTACTAGAAAGGGAAAAAATTGGCCATGAATGAATGAATGAGCCCACTATATCCGCCAGGAGCGTTTCCCTGCCCAGGAGATCATTGTGCCAGTGGGTGGATACTGTTACGGCCGAGACGTCAGGGAGGGTTTCTGTGAAAATAAGCTCAAGGAAGTGGAAGTGTCTGCGGTATCTGGAGCAGGGCCCACCCCCTCAGCTGGAGCTACGTCAGGGTGGCCCCGGAGGTTGGGGGGCTGACCTTGGCCAGCTTGGACTAAAGGGATCCACATGACCTGGGTGAGGCAGTGTTACTGGGCCAGGCCACGCGGCGAGTCTGGCTCGAGACCCAGAGGAAGAAGAGAAGGGGGGGTGGGGGGTGATGACGGAGCGGCTACTATCAACAGCTGGAGCCACGGTCAGAAAATGAGCTTAGTGAACCCAACCAAGCACAACAATCCAACACTGGTGTGATGAATATATGAATAAAACCTAGTTCTGGATGATATGAGGAATGTTTGCCATTTTCTACAATGTCAACCATGTTTCTATAAGTGGCTGTGATACTCTGTCATGGACAAGCCCACTTAAAAATACAATGTAATGTCTCCTCATTAGTCCACACTACCTGTTGCTATAGCAGCCATGTTTTCATTTTGTGGAAGCCACTTATCAGTCATGTGACTTAATGTTCATAATGTACAAAATGTGTTCTTCATTGGTCAATTTCCCACTAAATGCATCAACTCTTGGTCAAAACACTACCTCAAGCAAGTTTTACCAAATTAAATGAAGTTATTTTTTATTTCCTTAACCACTTTGCTAATAAATGCAACACTGAAAAGCAAAAAAATATCTTCTGGAAACACACTGCATTAGAAATGCTGCAATGATGGTGAAACTTATACTAACAAATACTAAAATGTGAGTGAACAAACTGCTCATAAATACCTAATGAACTAAACAGAACATTATCTTTAATAAAACAAGATTATTTTAGCTAGCATTGTTTACTTCTGTTCAGTTTCCATGTATGTACACGTATGAACAACGTGATTTACTATTTACTCACTATAAAGGTAAGCTTGGCCTGACTTGACAGTGTAGCAACTGTGTGTAAAATTTACAAGTGTAATTTATCCTGCACCCTTATATAAATCATCAGTCTCTTTCTTCTGGCATGTTTTACACAGTACATATATGTATGTATGAGCCATGCAGTTTCACCATTTAACCAATCAGATGAAGCCACAACTAGTCATCAAGCACCCTCAAATTAATGTGTCAATTTTGTGGTAACTGCAAGATTTAGGTAGCACAATGGTTGAGAAGGGGGAGAGGACTGATGAAATGCAGTTGACATTGTAGTGAAACAGAACAACACAACTGCTCTTTATGAGGAGAGACAATGTGTTTCAAACACACAAAACATGTTGAATAGCAATGACTTGCAGTGTAGGCTAAAACAAATACATGGACCAGCATAATACGCACATTTCAACATTTGTTTGTATATTGCAAGAAATATCCTCTGCATTTTTACTCATGTCACGTAGGCCTTGCAAAAAAAATTTACAGTAACAAAAAAAGGGATGAGTTGACAGCACTGCTGGGATTGATGGGTATCTGCTTGTTTGGCATGATGTGATGCCATGCTGCTGCTGGCAGCCCCTCTACTCTCATCAAACCCACCGCAGCGGCATCTGAATGTATGAGCCACAATAGGGGCTTTGAAGTAGCAACACCTCCTGGCCCGCTGACCTCGGGCAGCAGACACAAAGCTTTCATTGCTTCCCACGGTTATTAATCTGTGTGTGTGTGTGTTTTTTTCCTCCCCCAAAAACCTCTTTTCCTTGGTTAAGGGAGACAACCGCCGGGGCTATTTATAGCCACCGAGACGGAGAGGGCAGTCTGCCGAAAATGTAACAGGTCCCAGCTGCACTGCTGTTTGAACCTGGGCCAGGCCTTGCTCTTCCTGGGCTTTAATAAAGCAGCAGGCTTTGGCACTCTATGAATGACAGCGCTGCAGTGAGACAGGGGAGGTCATGTGGAGGAGGGGAAGGGGGGCTGCTCGGCAGGAGGCTGCTGTATGTGTGTTCAAGTGGGATGTAGGTGTAGGGGGCAGGAGGGGGGGTGTGGGGGGTGTTGATCAACAGGCTGTCAGAGTGGTCAACCATTAATCCATTATCCCAGATAACAGATTCCAGTCCATGTTTTGCCTGCTGCCTCCCCCAGGCCACTCTCCTGAGCTCCTCCAGGTTCAAGAGAGGATGTGCATGTGTGTTATGTTGTGTTATGTTTTGTGTGCGTAGGAAAAGAAGGAGGGAGTGTTACTACGTTCCCTGGGGTCATTACCGACCACACCGTGGGGAGGATAGGTAACAGGCCCCGGTACACTCTCTCTCCTGTGACCTCTAACGCACTTTTAACCCCTGTTTGAAACCACCACACCGTGACGGGAGTCACCACAACACAACACACTACACTGTGCAACCTGGAAATCTTCAGCAATCTTGATTTGTATGATCTGCCTTTTCATATGACATCATTAGATAACATCACCATTAGCACTTAAGTCACTACTAGTAACTTTATTTAGCAAATAAATATTCTTATGAGTGTTTTGTTAGTCCACTTTGTGTTTTAATAATGATGGACAAAATTAGAATTACATTAACTCTGAACTGCTGGTCCGGCTTCTGAATGCTGATATGCAGTAAACCTAATTTACACAGATGCAGCACAACATAAATTAAGTGTTCAAATATTTTTGGCTAATTATAAAATTACAGCAGGATTCAGTCTAATTAATTATTGGGAAACACTGCCTGTCACAGACACACATATGTTTAAGTTACAAAAACATGGAGCTGTATTTAAGTGAACAATAAGGGTTGTTTTCTGATGTTTATGAACAGAATCAAAATGTTGCAAAAATACTGGCCCAAAATTATGCAAATATTAGTTCAGCTCGGAGTAAAAACACCACCCACAAAGACTTCCAGGAAACCATGGGGGAAAAAAAAACAGTGAGATCAGTGTAACTTGTGAGATTGAGGATTGTGATTCTCGTATGATGGCCCAGCCCTCTTTGGATGTTTACGACTATATCACAGAGATATTCCATAGCATGGCATGGTGGGTATGAAAGTTTGATAGGTGTAGCAGTTGTAACATGGTGGAGCTGGAGCAAAGGGTCAGCTATCATTCATTTATTTCTACTCAGGTTCAACAATTTTCACAAACAGATCAGCTATGAATTTTGCAGTGTGTTTCAGACAGACGTATTTGTCCAATTATGGCAACGAAAAAACAAACAAATGTCCTCTTCCCCGTCCTAAAAAAACCCCAGCTCATTTTAGTGTAGCCAAACTGGATAGAGAAGCTATAGCTCTTTCCTAATGAGCTGGTTTAGCAGTTAGACAGAGCCTCCTGTGTCATCAGTAAAGGTGCCACTGAGGCTTGAATCTCCCACTAATGTCCAATCCACATTAAAAATTACTTCCATGTTAACAAACTCTTAACGACAACACTAAAGGTAAAATTCATTCCTCATTTCCACTTATTCTTCCAGGGCTATCAAACAATCAACCTTTTTCTCCCACCAATTTCAATCAATACTTTGCCGGCAGTAAGCAACATTTCCACACTAGCCTGTCTGTATATGTACCCACTTTTCCATTAAACTGCCTGACAGCTCAGGCCTCTCTCAGCAGGCCCAGAGCTGGAAAGAACAGCTCTACTCCAGCTCCCAGAGCCACGTGGAGAATCAGTGCTGATGCTCCCCAAACAGCCACTCATCTCTCACTCGCATCCTCATCAAACCGCCACTCCACCCATGGAGATAGTCGTCTTTTAACCAGGTGATCACATGGCACAGATAAGCATGCACTGCGCATACAAGTGTAAAACCTGTTAGTACTTTATACCTATTACAGAGATTTTCAGACTAAAGCTGCTGATCATCTCCCATTTGCACCAATATTCACTCAAGTGGCTATTTCATGCCACTTAACTGTAAAGGCCTACAACAACTAATCGACTGTAATTAAAAATAATACTCTGCAATTTCAGCCGAAATTTTTTAAGTACCTGATGCTTGCTGCAGATTCACCCCTATACCATAGCGCCCCTTGAATCCCAAATATCTCAAGAGGAGACGATTAAAGTTTAAAATCTAAGAAGAAGACTACAACATATTTTTTTGTGTATGAGTGTGCATGGTTGCAATGATGACTCCTGCCAGTTTTATCTGGGAAATACAGATATTGATGCCTTGTCCACACTGATACAAATATTTTGCAAAACATTTTTCTCTACGTTTCAGCCTCTTGTCTACAAGGCAGCAGCATCTTAGGAGGTTTAAGTGAACTCCAGTTTGTGTGCATCTGTGCAGACAATAAAAATGGAGAGCTTAGGAAGCCACGATGTTTTGGTTCTGATAGTGGCTGAGGGCTAATATTCGACTTCATCAAAAAAATAATGGCTTAAAGGATAAAAACAGCTCCCGTGTAGTAGAGCTGAGTGATGTGGCCAAAAACTTTAATGTTCAGATGATTTAGTTTTCCATCTATAGGAACTGAAGACAAAACATGACTTAAAAATACTCTTTACTATAACTGCATGCCATATACATACAACTGCAGAAACACATTCACAATTAATGTATTACAAAAAATAAACAGATTATATTTTTTGAATTTTTGTTGAGAAATTAAAAATCTACTTTTTTAGACATTTTTCACCATTTCCAGACAGCAAACCTACAATTCACTTAATTAAATTAATGTGGCACAGTCCTATTGCATATATTTTTTGCAATTTGTTTAATATTCAGCTCTTGATGTATTTTTTTGAATTAGGTATGTATTACTTTGACTTCTAATAAAGTAAATGATTATTTATATTGAAACTTTTATGCTGCTCCAAACACCTGCATTAAAAAAAAACATTGGTTAACATCTAGTCTAATAAGTGCAAACACCATATGTCTTTGCCCATTTCTGACTAAAATTCTTAACATGGTGTTATGTGATGAACAGAGCCTTATGAAACCTTGATGATGTTCAACCTATTTGTGACCTCTTCTTTTAAAGCCTTTACCTCCTCTTGCATTCACCTTAACACAGATACTGGCTGTAAACAGTCCACTGCTCAGCCCTCATTGATCTGTTTACCAGCATTTCCCTTGTGTTGCTTAAGTTGTTCATATCTGACACACTGTTACACATCCCCCAAAAATCCCACAGAGGTTTAGCTGAGATCTTTATACTGGATGTGTGTGTGCGCTTTAAGCACACAAAACACCCTGTGCTGTATCTGATGTTTGGAGGTCAGGGTCTACTTCTGAAGCTTCTGTTCCTATTTCTCTCAGTTATAGGATGAGTGTCCTCTTTCTAGAAAGACGTCAAGGCTGGAGTGTTGCTGCTGTTCAGTAAAGACCTTGAGCATCTCAATGCGATTCTATCCTTTTTATTACCAGGACTGAGTTTAATCAACCAATAAAACTAGGATTAAAAAGAAGCACAACATTCAAATTTCCAGGTATAAAGCACTCAAAACATTGCCAAGAGGGATGTTGTGGAGCAAAATATTTTAGAATATTTTCTGCTACAATTAAAGGGTAAATGTATTTAAGCAGGTAAATACTTTACATTACCTATAAAGGTATATTTAATTTCCTGTTGGTTCAATCTTTAATGAAATGGGAGGCAGAAGTGTGTAGGATGGAAAGTGATTTGTTTCTGGTGTATCTCAGGAAAATGTCAGTGGCACTGAGTTCAAGATAGACACAGTGGAAAGACGATAAGGCATGCAACCCGCTGAGTGGGTTCTTGTGCTGACACACAAATGACAACAAGCACACACTGGTAAAATTTAGGGTTGGATCCAAAACCTGCAAGCTAAGAGAAAATAAAAACTGACAGTGGATGTCATGTTCTCAGCGTTTCCTTAGTAATGGTAATACAGCTTTGGTCGATATTGTTTTTAAAATCTTTTAATTATTATATAATCACTGCTTATGTGGCATCTAGACTACACTGAGTTCAGATACAGCTGAAATTAAAGTCCAGTGGTTTTAGATGATAGCCATTCCTGAGCTGTAGTGGTAGGACTGAACACAGACTAATGTATACTGTATGAAAATGTATAACAGCAAAACAGTGTATCAAGTATCTTTTTAGGAGAATATTTATACTGAAAGTGAACTAGCTGAGCAATATAATATTTTCCCCCTCAAAAGGAAAAACATTAACAAGGTAAAATACGTAACATTTGTCCTTGTGTGCTTACACAAAGTTGTGTAACTATTTCTAAGCTAGTGGTAGACTGTTATAGAGGAGCAGAAGAGAGGTACATCAACATCATCAACATCTTAACATCACCCTTCAAATTATTACAGAACATTCCACCAATAGCCTCTACAAAGACATCAGTGCGCACACTTTTACATGGATACAGGCAACCGTGATGGTCAAGGAAGGTGTTCATTTTAAAGGAAAATAAATTGTTGATTAATAAGAACGCAACTTTTCTAAAGCCAAAGATGGGATCCTCACGACCCAAAGATATTCTTTTTCTTGCCGTTGCATGCCGAAAAGCAGGCAAGAACCAGAAAATATTTGAAATCAGGTAGTTAGAATAAAAAAGGTTTTTTCCCCTAAAAGCAGGCTGAAATAGTTTCATCTATTATAAAATTCATCCATTCCTTTGTTTTTCACCAAATCAATTAATAAAAAAAAACTCTTACTTATCACAACCATCTTTAAAGAGGAGGGGAAAACATCACTTGAGTGTGACATTTCCTCAGTTCCATCCAAACTGACAAATGGAGGATGCAAATATCTAATCAAAGTACATTATAAAGACCATTTTAACCAGTTTTACCATGCATTTCTATATTGTAACTTACAGTAGTTTGTTTTTTGTTAGCTGCACACAGATTACAGATGTTGAATTTTTATTTTTTTGCAGGTCTGTCTATGTTTACATCCTTTTTTAGTCTTTTACAAAAGTTTATTGATGTGCTCATTCCATAAACAAATGAAGTAATGTATTGAAACAAAGAGCCCACCCCTGTTTTACTGTGTACATCATACTTTTTCTTTTGTGCATTTACTTAGGAAAAGGGAGGGAGATTCCCTGATGCATGAAGATCTTAAGTACGCAAAGGAAAAGGCTTTGTTTCAGCCCACACATCTGTGAAAAAGTGAGGTCAATGGTATGTATAAAAACCTTATTAGGGTTACAGAATATCTGGGTCATGCTTGGAAAATTTGACTAATTATAAACATAACTTTACTGTGGTGCTTCCTAAAGACTTTAGATTTTAATATCTAGTTAAACTGTGGTCATCTGATCTTAAACAACTCAGAAAGGAGTGTAGCACTGATCATGTTCATAAGCAATGATTGGACAAACTGGTCTTTAATATTAGATTTTTTGAGAAAAAGAAAACCATCTAGAATAAAGAGAGCTGATTCTTTTCGTTTGCAATAAAGAAAAAGAAAAAACATGGTACTAAAGCATCAACACTGCACTGTCTTTTTATTTTTTTGCTCAGTCATCTAATCAATTTCTGGAGCAGACTCCTCCCCTGCCTTTTTTTTCTCTCTCTTCCATAAAAAAATAAATAAATAAGCACAATTAGCACATGGCTAATCTGCATAGAGGAAAGCCAGAGCACTCTTGGCAGAAGAGGTTGCACTGAGTATATTGTGTCATGACTGGGCTGGTGGCAGATATTGCAACTATTCAAAACCGCGTGTGTTTGTGTGACGTGGAGACGGGTGCAGGGATTTGTAGGAGTGTGGGGGAGGGGGGGTGGGGGTCTCTGGAGCAGCGCCTGAGAGCAGAGCTGGAGTATCCAGGGCCGAGCGGAGCAGATGGACCGGGGGTGGCGAAGTGGAGGGGAGGGGGAAGAGGGGGCAGACGATAAACAACTGCTGCTAATTTAATCCGCCACACGGCTGCATGGCCCCGGCTCGCCACACACACCATTGTTCTGCTTTAAAGCCCTCCGACACGCAACGCACACGCTGGCTGACTGAGGCCGCCCTCGAACGTACGGCCGCCGCAGCAGAGCCGGGAGGATCACATGACCGACAGGGACAGGATATCCTGGTCCTTACTGCAGATGACTATCTGAGGGCCTGGGATTGTTTCTAATCAATCAGTGCACTATGAACAGCTTGCTTCAAATTCAGGCTGTCATACACATTCACAGGAACAATGCAACGCCTTAAAAGCAGAAACAAAGGGTTAAGCAGACACAGCATGGCAGGAGAGCATCTTCCTCATTCACTTTCTCCAGTCACATGGGGTCAGAGAGGAGTCATGCTGGGAAAACCTCTAGACTAAAGAAAAGTAAACTAACCAGGGGCTTCTCTTAACTTTACGTGCAGGGACTTACAGGTATATTTTTTTCCTAAAAAAAACCCTTAAACTAATCATTTTCAATCACTTAAAAAATAAATCCAAGATTGTGTGAGAATAAAGGTATCCAGGGAGACAAAATCATTAATTGAGGATCCATCAATATGTATCAAATGATACTGCTTTTGTCGACTGCCTTCAGTATCTAGTGATTCACTAAAATTCAAGGGTTGAAAGACTTGAAGAGTTCAGTTGGGGTTTTTTTGTTTATTTTTAATGATTTCACAAAAGGGGGAGATTAACTAAAACAAAAAGCATCTTAACATTGGTATTTGTCCAGAAATTCACAACAGCCACATACTTCAATTTTACTTAGTTGACAACAAAAATGATGCTAAGTTTCTATGACTTCTGACTTAAGCTTTATTATTTTTTGGTTTTTTGTCACATTTTCAACATTATATACATTGACAGATATTTGTTTAAGTTGAGATTTATTTTACAGATCAGTTTTGTCTTTAATGACTTGACCTCCTTAATTATTGTACGTTTTATGTTCTACTCTGTTGTCCTAAAATTAATATGGACATTGAGTTCAAGTGAGCTGGAAGATGCTGCCCCTGATGGTTTGCATTTCCTTGAAAGTTGACTGATGGTGGGTTTTTAAAGGCTGATACGATTTTAGACTGCAGCACATAAAAGCAAATAGCTGATTATTTGACTGGTATTACCCTATTGACATTATTGGAAATAACTGGTATAACTAAGGAAGAACAATAAACACTGAAATAATCTGGATCAATTCACATCAAACTACAAGTAATCGTATTAATGTTTAGTTAAAGATTTGATAGATTATTTACCTTTACATTCACCAACTCCACTTGAGACCCATTGGATACTGTCAGAGCCACATTCTGCCAAAAGCAAGTTTGTAATTAATCTCTGACCAGCTTACTTCTAAATGTGATACAGGGGAAAAAAGACATCTATCATTGTTTTTATTATTACATTACCTCTTAAATGGGGCGAAATTGGTTAAAACATCATCATTATTGTGTATTTGAACCTTTATGTTGGGAAAAATAGCAGCTGCTTGAGCTGAATTTTGCAATACTTGTTATTCAAACATGCTCCTCAACACATTTTACGGTCTGCACATATCTATTTGTACTCAAAAAAATTGAGTGAAACATTCTCACTGGTGTGTTCTGTGTTTGTTTTCTTTCTGGAAGGAAGGAGTTGCATGCTGTGTGAGTATTTCCCCTTTTCATAAATAATGACCGCACCAAACCACACAGAACACAACAGGGTCAACAGAGAAGCAGCCTTACTACAAACAAAAAAAACTACCTAAACTACTTGGTAAAAATAGGTCTGAAGAAAAGCTTAAGTGTAACCAAACAAAAACAACCCAAAAGGCTATGTTTCCAATTAAGCAATTAGTCTACCTTCCCCTGGTGCTGACCGCTGCATGACTCTGGATGAAAGCCGAGGAGGAGCTTGGTTGGGCGGGGAGTTGGGTAGAAGTGTGTGTGTGTGTGTGTGTGTGTGTGTGTGTGTGTGTGGAGGGGAGGGGAGGGGAGGGGAGGGGGGGGCAACAAGCGCCTGCTGCTGCTCTCATCCACACCGAACACCGCCACCCTACTCACCCAGATGTTCACCCAGCTGTTCTCAGGAATTCAAAAGATGTTCAGGGAGGAGAGCAAGAAAGGGGGCTCGCACTCGCATGACAAATCTACTTTTACATCTGAGAGAGGAGGGAAGAAACGCAGCCTTTCACCACAGAGAGCTGAGGTTAATAAGGACACTACGAGCTACTCAAACACACCACCATGCACCTGTATGAAGTTAAAGAGGAAAGATCCAAAACAGCAGCTGGAGCTTCGCCTGCCTTTTTAAACAAACTCTAAGGACAATTAAACTGAGTCTGAATGAGGATACTATTTCATCTAATAGCAGCCTGCTTCAGAAAAAGCTGGACCTCTATTTATTGTTAATGCACCGTTTCAGAGGTCAAAAAGAACACTACACTTACATTCACACTTCTTATTCTTGAAAGTGTGTTCACGGCAGCAGGACCTTTTGAGTCCTTGGAAAAACAACAAATTAGAGAAACCAAGCAATTACATCAAACTATTGTACAGAGATGTGCAAAGGAGGTATAATATAATTTTAAGACCTGCATAGCTTTTAAAGAAGCCCCTAATGCAGAACTTGTTATAACCTAACAATGAATTGTGAAACAAAGGTAAAAACAGTCCACTTTTACCTGAATTCAAGTGTAACAAAGTCTCCTAGATTGAACTCAGGTAACTGTGGCTGTGATTTACAAATAATAGTGGGTGTTGAACAGAAGAAAATATAGCCATGAGTTTGGAAATTTGGCTTTAGTTTGCCATCTTGAGTTTCTGGAGCCAGACATGACCGTATTTGGACAAAACAGGAAGGCTAGGGAAAAGCAAGAAGTCATGGGTGAAACTCACCAACTGAAAGCTTTTATAACAGACGTCAACTCACTTGGGATTGTTACATTAAACATAAGTAATTTCACCTACTAACTTAATATTAACACATGCAGTTTGATAGCAGTAATTGTAAAATACTGCATAAACATAATAAACTGCAGACTACGGGACACTTCATATTCATATTATCTCTTGTAGCTAAGATATGCTACAGGCCAAGTACTGTAAATACGTGCTGGTGCATTTCAGAGAACTTCCTATTATCTTGTTTAATTTATCAACCACAAGTACAGTAGATCCATCATGAAAAACTGTTTTATTCAAATAAACAGAAGCTCCAAAATGCTGTGTGAGCCTATATAGCATCATTGCATTCAATTACTAACAGAGGAATTTACAAAATGATAGTGGTTGACCACAAACACTACCAACTTAGTATTTAAAGATACTTCCACCCTAACGTCATTTTCAGGATGTGGGTGGTATTTTAAAACAATGGACAAACTGACCAACTATGTTCAAGGAATAAAAAAACCTCAGAGCAGTAGGGGTGTAATAAAATATTGCTTCCGTGATATATCTTGATATTTCATTTCCAAATACTGTATCGATATTAACAAGTACAGTATCGATATTTGTATTTATTTAAATACAGACATGGCGGAGCTTCATTTTTGATTTTTTGGTTTTATTTTTTATTTTTTGTGAATCCTACAAACTCTTATTTCTATATTCACATGGGTATTTTGCTGTTGTTTGTACTAAAATGATACTATTGTAATACTGCATGTCATACATGTTTTTTTGAGAATTTCACGCATCCTAAAAGCGATTTTTACATCTGAAAGAGGCAGATGTTAGTTCCTTTGTTGGGATTGTAGAAAAATAATGTTCTGATGTTGGATGATTCAGGGACTGTCCACTATGTATTCTTTACACAACTAACAGAATATGAACATTTGAGCAGGATCTTACACTGTAATGTCTGTAAAACCTTTTTTTTTTGTGTGTGTGTTTGTACTGGTAAAGTCAGATGTTAAAACTTTATTTATCCAAATCCTGTACTTTAAGATTTTACAGAGGAAGGTTTTGGGATATAGCATTAGATCCTGTTCTGATCAAATAAAAAATTGTTTAGTATTTGAAAATACTTCTGGTGTAATTCAATTTTTCTAGGACATAATCTTTAAAAAAAAAAAAATGAAACAAAACAATAAAATCGCCTTGTTAATAGTATTGTGATATATCATATTGTCATCCTAGTACTGTGATTTGTATCGTATCACCAGATTCTTGCTAATACACACCCCTACAGAGCAGTGGAGTACTTTAGAAAATGTATTAATACTGTCCAGTTTTTGTGATTGTAAAGCACTGGCTGCTGCTGCTGCTGCCTGGCCTGTCGCTGTGATGTTAACGTAAGAAGTACAACAGAGTGAACATTGGCCCTGACTGCCGCCTGTCAACCTGTCAGGACAAACTTATATTTGCAGGTGACAGCCGCTGATTCCCACGAGTGAGACGAGGAGGAGGACGCTGTGGACCAGGAGCTCAGACCGGCTGAGAGCAGGACTGTGGGTGCACTGCATGATGTGGTGTAAACGGACATGACAAACCACATGTTTGTCATTTAACAAGTCAGCTCCACCAGCCCGGACACAAAGTCATGTCCACTGCACCAACACACAAACACCGAACATTCTGCGGTCAAAGTGAATCACCAAAAATACAGACTTTTTAGGAGTGAGAAGAAAAAGATAACATGACAAAAATGAATGCTGGTTACAGACCCACACACGTATTTAGTTTGGCACTGGTGACAGGTAGAGCTGGAATTTTAGAGCTGATAGTCTGTGAGTAAAAAGATTCTGGATACGAAATGGAAGTGCTTTATGCAGCTTTATCCAAATGTAATCAATTAAGTTATCAATTCTACAGGAGAAGCAAAACATTACACAAACTCTTCAGGTGAAAATGGACTGCACACAAACTTAGCCTCAACTGTCTACCAATATTAATCACACAGCCTATAATGCAACACTTTGTATAGAATACAGTAATACAATACACTTGATGTTTTACTCAGGCCATTTACAAGTAGGACAAATTCCACAGCACTCTCAAGAGCAGCCACAATATACAATACCTAGATTGTTCATATCTTATTTGGACAAATTCCATGTGGATAGACAATTTGTAGACAGCAACAGAAACAAACATAAGGAAAGAATGCAACATGAGAAAAATTTAAATGCGATGTACAGTCCAGTTATTTATAAATAAACTGCTAAACACAGAATTAGTGTATTGTGATAAATACCATTATTGTGATACAAGATTAAATACCATGGTACTGGTTTTGGGCAATACTGCACAGCCCTAAGATTTCAAAATATACCAAAAAATCTGCAGACTCTGTTGTATTCATACCGTTATGTTCTCCATTAAGAGTCTGAGATTCAGTGTTTATACACTCCTATCTGTGGACTCGGATGTGACCCAAAGCTTAATACATACAGCCCTTCCTCAACGCATGAAACATGACTTCAAAAATGTCACTATAGTGCATTTAAGCCAATCACAAACTTTCCAATGAAATGATCTTGTAAAACACGCTCATGTCACACCCAGGCCTACAAGGGAGTGTGCACAACGATCACACCAGGTTCTAAAAACATACAAGTTGCATCCTGTCTCAATATCAATTTTAGCTAATTCTGGACAGGTGCATTTGGGAAAATAATGTCAAAAGTCATCCAAATAAGACACAATGAAAGGCAATTAACAAAAGTAGGGCATTTTCTGGCACTGAACACAAAACAAACCAAAACTAATTAAAGCAGATGTGATAGAAGGAATGATTTAAATACAGTCTCTCTTGTTGAAGAAGCACCAGTTAAATCTCAATTTGTGGAAAACGAGGTGGAAACAGTCATGACATATATTTGTTTGATCCAGCTGTTTTTATACAGGTGAATGGAGATGATTATCACAATTATGCAAAATGCCTGTGGTGAGTTCAGGTAATTGTGCCAAAACCACAGAGCTTAGTAGATCATAGCAAAGTGTGTTTTTGGAAAAGCAGTTTGCATAGTGGTGTAAGCTTATTCAATCCACAGTGTGACTACTGCATCAAATCACCTGTGCACTGGACCAGGTCCTGCTCAGAGCAGTAAAACCCTCCCTGCTCCTCTGTCTGCTCACAGATGAGCCACTTGACATATCCTCAGCTGCCGACTCCTCCATCAACATTTGGAGGCGAGACAACCATCGGTTACACCACGTTTGCCGAGGCTCAGCTCGACTTGCATTAAAGAAAAGAGGAGGAGGAGGAGAAGAAGAAGAAGGATGCTTGTTCTGGCTGACCATTGGCACCCTGGACGACCTGTTATGATAAGTGTGTCACTCACTGCCACGCCAAAAATATCCTGTTGGCTGGTGAATGAGGAGAAGCCACTTAAGGACCTGGCTGCTGGGTCACTGGCTGCTGCCTCATGGTTACACTCACACAGTCACGCTGACGTCACAAACACACACACACATGCACACACACACACACACACACACACACACAGAGTCAGTCAGTCAGGAAAAAAACATGCTGGGTCATAATCTGATTCACAGAATAGTAATTCAAAAGAACGAGTAGTAGCCGGCTGTTCTGACCTTGCATAAAAACAAATGAGGGAGCAGACTGGTGAGATTGTTGAGTGATGAACAGCTACAAACATCCATGCAAATTATTGAATCAAGAAGAAAACTCAGATAAACAGTTAGTACTTTAGCTAGATGTGACTAATAAAACAATAATTATCAGAATATATTCTTCTGTTTCTATGATTCACATACTTTGAGATTTCTGAAATATTTTGACCACAAAGAATAGTTTTAAAACAAAAATCAGCATCACATAAGTATTTTTCATCATTTTGTCTATTTTATGACCAACGTAAATCCTCAATAACAGTCTGATTTCTTCACCTGTCTCTCAAGACCAGAAAGAACCTTTAAACTTTAAGGAAATAATGACAGTCATAATCACTGATAAAGAGTGATGAATATTTGTGTTGTGATAATACCTCTACTTCATCTACAGTCAGAATCTTCAAGTTTCAGAGCTGTCCAGAATAAGCATGAACCTGTAAACAGGTACAAGTCAAATCTATCTCTGATACATAAATTACCATCATGTGTCAACACAGCAGAAAGAATAACAGAAAACAGGTTTTCTGCTGTTGTGTTTGTCTGCAAAACTTTGTCATTGCCGACCACTGGCAACTCTTTTTTTTTTTTATCCATGAGCCAATGGACTCAGAACAACAGTGGCACCACATCAAACAGGCAGATAACTGGCCCATGGTACACTTTCTGCTGTACATGAACTGGCTGTCTCCAAACTTGTGTAAACACTGGCCTATTTCTATGGGAGCTGTCCATTAATTATTTAGGTCAATTAAAAATAAGCCTGGGCACATATGCATTTTCTGTCTTTTGTTACTAAAAGCTAAGGGGTTCATTATAGAATCCAGTCAAGCTTTGTCCAACCAAATATTCACAACATATTAAAGTGGCTATATGGATATCATAGGATTTAGCTCGATAACAGACCGATGTGAACTTTGCCGTTGTTTCTCATGCTCTGTGAAGACAAAACCTACAATCAAGACTGAGGTTACAACAAATCCCCATTTTCATTTTAAGTACTGCTGATAAGATAAGCAGGGTATATGTGGTCCTATAAGTTCATCTGCATTTTGTTAAAAGGTGCAAATTCAAGTGTCAAGTAAAAGACAGTATTAGGTTCAGTGACAGGTCTTAAGATGTATAAACATCCGGACTTTCTTGAAGAAGAGACTGATCTGTAGGTTCATAGATAAAAGCAGCATTGTGTTGTACAATTGAAATGCACTGGGAGTTTCCGTAATTCTTGAGTAAAACCATCAGCAGATTGTGTCACATCTGCTCCAGCAGTCAGAATTTCCCAGACTAAACTTTGATCAACTTCAGCAGATCACAAACTTCAGTGTTAAAAGAAGTAGTTATTAATCAATATTATATATGCTGCTATGCATGTATGTATTATTTCAAAGAAAGTCGATTATTTTTATTCTTAAATCAAAAATAGGGTAGAGCAGAATCATGGCAAGAATCTGGCAGTAGATGCCTCATTATACAGAGGATATGACTCAGTATATTGCTGTGTAATGTGATACTGTAAAACAAGGCTCTGAACTGTAGTGTTTTGTAATTAAAAGTTTATTAAATCTTTCTACGAAATACACACAACGGTATAGATAAAATGTGGATAAAATACAGCTATATTTTTTATTCACTGAACAAAAGAATCAACATTTTTCTATGTATACTATTGAAAAATAAATGTTTTTGAGCATCAATATAATATCAAAAACATGTAGTAAGTGTGAGATTTAGTTGCATCCCTATTTTAATCAGATTTGGAATAAGCGGGAAATGTGGATTGCAGAAATGTTACATAATTTCAGACAGCACAAAATATTTGCAGGGCTCAGACTAGATACAAATACACAGAATAAAACAGAACAGACTCATTTTGCTAAATAGCTTAAAATAATTACCTCATTAATCTATAAAGAAAGAAATCATTATCTGCAGCCTTAAATTAGTGCTGAACTTCATGATGGTTTTTAGTTCTCCTTCACTTTAAAAGTCATATAAAATCCAAAAGATTAAACAAGCAAATGTAATTTTACTCCTCTTTTACCATTATAAATTTCTGTAAGTCGAATATTGCTCCATTATTGATTTTTTAATATTATTGTTAGCTACTCACATTTAGTGCATAACTTCAGTTTTGTTGACCAAATCTTGCACACCATATTTGACACAGAAAACAGACTGTACACACTTGACAACCACAGATGTCATGACCAAAGACACCAAGAGAGAATTCTGACGGTTAGTTGTGTGCTTAAGTTCCCTTTTCGTCTTTATATGTGAGCTATTACAGGGAGCAAAGGTGAGTGCGGCATAAGAGCTGAGAGGAAGCATCATTCTCCACCTTCTACTATCAACAACTGCACCCATTTAAAGGTTAACCACTTTATTTCATAAAACACACACACGCCATACGTCATGTAAATGAAGTCTGCGCTCTTATACAGGCCCACACAGGGATATTACTATGCTAATGTGGAGCATTGTAGAAGCTAAATGTCAAAAGAAATGAATTACCTTTGCATTGCGGCGTGGCCCGATGCAACAGCCTAAGTCTGACATTTGTGCGTGGAGGAACACAGTGGGTTTTCAAAGTGTTTCACAACCATTCACATTAACTTTCAGCAACTTTCTGGCCAGATACGTCATGCAAAACCATGTGCAAGTGTATAATTCTGTACGGACAATTCGTAAGAAAAATTAAAAGGTTGTGATATTTGCAGTTCCGATTAAAAACTTAAAGGTAGTATAAGAGGATGAAAATGATAAGACTGAACTAGAGGATCATGTGAGCTGACTAGTCTGTCTAAAACAAGCTCTGAAGAAGTTAATTTTCACATTATAGATTCAGGGAGTTTGATTTTAGAAATAAAAAGCAGTTAAGGTCTACCTGGCTGTTTTCTTTGGTGAAAAAGTAGCTAAATAACCAGTAGACAAGTAAGAATGTGATACCCTCAGATGCAGCAAGTCTTTGGAAAATGAACCTAAATTTACAGTAATTGTGATGCTAATGAAGATTCCTACCTTTAGGTGAATATGGACAGTCTGTTACAACAATTATATATAGTAGAAATCTAAATTGCCCATAGGTGTGAATGTGAGTAATTGGTTGTTTGTCTGTATATGTCAGCCCTGGGATGAACTGGCAACATGTCCAAGGTGGACCCCGCCTTCGCCCATAAGTAGCTGGAATAGGCTCCAGTGACCCCTGTGAACCTAGTGAGGACAAAGCAGGTTCAGAAAATGAATGAATGAATGAATATATGGTAGTCGTGACTATTATGTAAAAAACGGGACTTCTTTCTTATTTGCCTATGCTTATTTCTGATCATATATATATATCCTTGCACTTCACTGATCTCAAGCTAAAATATAATAGAAGTGCATTTGCAAAGAAAATAAAACTGTAATTATTTTTATACTGAAGACTCTGAGTGAAGTCATATTTGGAAATTCATACTCCGCAACTGAAGGCACCATCAACCAAATCAGTTTGTCCAACATCATCTTCTCTGCAGAAACAATTCCAACAGCTGACATTTGTTTTCGGCTTCTTTTTCCTGTGTATTTCTGCTGTTCCTCATTCAAGCATTTTAATTGTGGCTGACAACCGGCAGAAACTCGGCTTGCTTTGGTTATTTGCTAAACTGATCAAGTACCCACAAAATCAGAGCAAATTGTGTTTCATTACTTCTCATGTTGATTACATGTAAAATGAGAACCGTGTGAGTTTTCCTTTTGTATCAAACTACAAAAAAACGTTCTGAAATGACATGTTTGGGTTAATTTGTCTTGCGTGACATTGTACTTCCTGAAACTAGACACACAAAAACACCTCAACAGACAGCGTTTAATATCTGGACATAAGCTTTTATCAAGTGAAGGCTCATAAAATTGGAATTATCTGTTGATGTCCTCTAAAGACTGTAATAAAATAACCCAAAATTATACAAAAAAAATACACATCTTCTGCAGCCATTATATAACCTAAAGCCTTCATAAAATGTGGCAAACCCTTGAGTATGACCAAAATGTTCAAAATTGTCTTATCTAAATCATCACGAAGAGGAACTAATAGTATAGAATCTTTGAGTTGACCAGGTAAATCGGATATGACTAACATAAACTGGAGTTGGTAGCAGCTAAAGAAAACTAAGAGGTCTTGAGGATGATTCTAGTGAGTAAAAAAAAAAGCTAGATGTGGAAAAAGCCTGAGCTGGAAAACACAACAGTGTCTGTGTCTGTCAGTGGGATGAAAAGGGCTGATGTTACTAAAGAAAGACGGATGGCTGGTGACACGTGGAGTAAGAGCAGGTCAGAGAGGCTCCTGAGGCAGCGAGGACACACACACATACACACTCAACGACCACCAAGTAACCACCGCACTTTATACACAAATACACACAGCTGTCAGGGGCAGACGAAGATCATTCACAAAACACCCCCCCCCCCCTCCTCTTGTCTCCCTCCCCTGGGTATCACTGACACCGTTTCTCCCTCATACGCTCACACACACACACACACACACACACACCCACAGAGCTGGGAGGCAGCGTGCTGTCCATGTGGCCTGTGGAGAATCATTACTCAGCAGTGTACACTAAAGAGCCCACAGTGAACTTCCTTCTTTTAATGCTTGCTCTTCCTCTTCTTCTGCGCAGCACCAACAACCAACCCCCACAAACCGAGGCCAAACAGGAGCTGGAAGCTGTTCGGTATGTTTTCTTGGAAATGTGTGTGTTTAGTGTATGGGAACAACTCGGATAGTGTTAGGCCAGCTGTCCAAGAACAGAGATACTCTCTAGTGATTGTGTGAACTTTTACAGTACTGACCAGATACACAACTCCCATTCATCCTCAACTCGCAAATAAATATAATGCAATATGGTTGTGTGATGTGAAACCATATCATATCCAGACATATGACAATTTAAAACATTCTTTTGCAATTCATAACAGCTAAAACTATGAAATGGTGCACATACTGAAACCACATGTCCAACAGCAAGATACCGTCAAAGTTCAGGAGAGGGCTGGTTTATTTTTCACATGTTCAAAGATGAAAACGTAACAATCAAGATGTTGGATGTGAACTAAAAAGCAAGAAAGAGCTAACAAATGCTGAAATCTATCCACGTTATTACAGATATATACCTTCTCAGAATTCTGAAGGTTATTTGCTCACCATGAATTTATAAAAACTAAGATGTAATATGTTGTTTCCTTTAATATAAAGATGTCTGAGACCGTATGAGATCATAGCAACTAAGTCATCAGATATTCCAAAGGCAATAACACAGTTTTGTAATGATAGTTCTGAAATATCAGAAATAAGTAGAGAAATATGACAACAATATTCAGTTCAGAGCAACTGCACATGCAGTGCTTTACTTATTTCTCATATTTCAGAACTATTCATGAAATTTGCTATATTTCCTTTGTAATATCTGATATACATCTATCAGTGAAACATCTGATACTGCTGAAAACACATTCTGACATTCAACACAAGCCTCTCAAACAAAAACCAGCAGCTAAGGCAACTTTCTTATATGAATGGTATTATATTATTTCATTTTGCTTAAATGGGTTGCTAAAACTAGGATTGGTACAGAACTTCAATACTTTGTCAATGTCAGTGCAGCACATAGCCTACAAACGGCTTTTTAACATTTTTATTGATTATTAACACACCCTCCAGTATTGAATCTACAGTATCAGTATTAAATTATATTAAAAACTTCTGAATGATGCCCAGGCCTAGATAAAAAAAGAAAGAAATTCAACTGAAGCCAAACAGAGAAAACAACCTCATGTTCACTTTTGAAAAGGTAATGATGTCAGTGATTAATTGATTCTAACAATGTCTTTAATTTGACTCCATATTTATCAACAAATCAATTAATTGACTTTTAACCAACCTCCTCAACACATCGCCACTGTTCAAAATAAGAGCACACTGGTATGTGTTACTCCTTATTTACTCTTGAGTACATTTAGTGCCAGGAAAGATGCTTGCTTTGTTAAATATTCAATATATTCCATCATCTTTCCTTAGAGAATGTGTGACAAAATAAAACTGTCATCAAACTGTTGATTTGAAAGCTACTTCCCAATTTGCAGCGGGGCTTTCCTTGTGCAGCAGCAGCAGAAGTCTGTTAGTGTCTATTAGCGGCAGTCAATTTAATAAGTACCGCCCTTGGTTTGGTGTTTTTCATTATGTTTTCAACTGTGGGACTGTCTGAACGAAATATTTACTATGTGTCTTCGATTATGATTTAATTCAAACTCAATTTGGGAAGTCAGTGTTGCAGCTCAGGGGCATCCCTGATGGCTCAGTCTCTTGTGTTAGAAGAGTGGGTGGGGGGGAGGAACACCTGGCATTATAGCATCCAAAACAACACCACTACAATCCACTTCACCGTGTTTGTTTGTGTGCAAGGCATGATGGAAAACCCATAATATTAGCCCTCACCCACCACTCAATTAACACATTAATTCATCTGCAGCAGGTGGCCCAAGGCAGGTGAGGGCCTCCATAATAAAAACCATCCATTGAATCATTACCGGCGATTATCTTGGACAATTAAATGGCTGCTGTTAACGAACGCACAGTTTGAAGTATTTAATAAAGTCGGTTAAAATACAGCCAGCAGCTCTTGTTGTGGATATCTGCTCTACAGAGGGAAAGCGAACTTACAGGCTGAACTTTGGTCAGGGGGCTGCAACGCACACAGCTCAGCAGTCAAATATCAAACACACAACAAGTCATCTGCCTGAACACAATGTGCTTGTACAGTTGGCCTCGTGTGACTCGTCTGAGCCGTCACCTCTCTGTCCACTTAACCTAAATCTGGTGTCTATTACGTTAATGTGTTTACCACTGAAACCTAAAACAAACTCCAGAAAAGCTTCAAACTACTGCAACGTGGATTCTACAGAGTTCAGAGTCGGTTATGCTACTCTAACAGGCTGCTAACCTTGTGCAGAACTAGTTTCTTTTACTTTCAAGTGTCCTTTACAAAAATAAAATGTCCAATTAAAAGACACTCTTCCTCCACTCAAACAATATAACTAAGCTGACACTTCTTCAGTGAAGAACTGCTTCTTAACCTCATGAAAACACATTTAGCCTTCACTGAAAACCTACGCTGATGGAAATCTAGTGATGCAAAGTGCCATTTTCATCATAACTTACTCTGTTTGTTTTGTCCGTAAACATGAGACAAGTAACAAGACATTTCATTACACACTGTACTTACACACATTTAGATATTACAATGAAAACAACAGCACATTCCTTCTTGTTTTTCCACCTGCTCCATGGTCTAATTTGAGCCCTGGACTACAAAGTCTCAGTGTTAAGGTTGTCAAAATCAACAGCACAATGCTTCAAACTAAAGTAGATTCTCTGATTCAATAGAGGAAGCATTACTCCAACAGCCACAAAAAATAACAGCACTGTATACACAACTAACAGAACTGACATTAAAAAAAAAGTAACGAGGTCAAAATATTGCTATCAATGCAGTTAAGGCTGTGACAAAGCTTTCACTTCAGATGACAACACATATCACTAAACGGTGGATCTTGTGTATATTCAAAGAATCTATAATATTACCACATGAAAAGCCCAATTTTTTCAATCCTATGCTTGCTCACATTTGACGAACTCTAGCCAATTAATTTAGAACCCTTTAGGAAAATTGTAAGTAAGCATGTAACAACACAATATGTTCAAGATATGAAAAAGAGCTGCCAAAAAAAAAAAAAAAATACTGGCCTAATTTACACATTGGTTTATGAAATACCAAATATAACCATGAAACACTTTAGACTTTGAACTACAACATTGAAATAAGGCTAACAACATGGCTGGACAGTAAATGTAATTAATTTGACTGACAGAGTTTTGGCTTTTTAATCGATTAAAATTCGAGATGAGTTTCCTCTAGAGATGTTCCTTGCTAAACAAAACTTCAAAATGCAACCTGTTCATTCGTTGCAATATATTCAAAGTTAATGTTTCTCTAAGCACAGTCTACCAGTGATGCTTTTTTTATTTATTATAAAGTCTTTTTAATTTTTTACGAAACAGTGCATGATGAGTGCTGCTTTTTGTTGCTGGTGATCTTACTGCTCATATACACTATCTAGATCTGACAAAAGAAACTAGGCTACTTCTGAATCATGTCCTGTACACAGAGAAATAAAATCATTTACAACAATTAACTGTTTATAATGCTGAAAAATAATCTAAAAAATATCGGGACAATATTACTCATCCATATTGCCCAGCCCTTGCTCACAACATGAATATATAAAATATAACAAATAAACAAAGCACTGCCTATATTTGAGCTGTGAGCAACAATGCAAAGCATCATCCACATGATGAAAGATAGTGCCATGAAGAGTGTGAATTGAAACAATGAAATGAAATAAACCATAGGGCATAAAGATTCATAGTTATACATCATCATATTGCACAGGCCAGTTATTAATTATGTAATGTTGATATAAGCCCACTTCAAAACTAAAGCAAACATTATTGTTTAATGCTGAAATAAACATTGCAATAAAGAAATATAGTCAAGCGCATGCTGTAAACATTTACTGTGATGCTTGCATTCACCCTGTTTGCTGACACTTTATGCTGGCCTCAGGTATCGACACAAAGGAAGTGACAAAATGAAACTGAAGAGGGAAATCCAAACTGATAAACAGCACAGAGCAGCACACTTTGCAGAGGAAGCAGCATGCCATCTCTTGTCATACTTGCTATGCTTCTGTACAACAAGATTTAGCGGACACAAAGGTTAAACCATAATACAAAACAAGCATGTCTGATTTACCTTGCTGTGATACAACAGGAGGTAGTCAAAATGAGTGACAAGCTTGCTGATTAATTTTAAACCAAAGCATCAAGTAAAGGTGACACCTCTTTGGATTAACAGTTTGCCCTAAATGAGTACACTTTTCCTGGAAATACTTTCTTGTGAATATTAACTAGTGCACATTCACTTAGCACAGCATACATCAGTAATGCATCATGCAAGAAGATGCCACCTGCACGATTTCCCTTAAAAAGCAAGAGCATTTTAAGTTAGACTAGCTGTGGAAGATGCAAAATAACATGTAAATAATGTTATCATTAAAGACACTGCAGTTCTTTGAGCTCAGTCAGTCAGGGTATAAGAAAAGAAATGAAAAGCACATTTGTTTCCTTAAAGGAATCACATGCTCTTGTAATAAAAACATGGTTGAGAGGATGCTGTATGTATTCACTGGTAAAAGATATCCTTCATGCACTACTGCGTGGATTTGCTATATAACTAATCAGGCAGTCTGTCTGAAAATTACTCTTTAAATGGAAATTAACCCAGAGAATCCACCTTCGCGCCTGTGAAATGTGACATAACAGGAGAGTAAAAACACTACAGCTGTTATCACTAAAGGCAGGGATGTAGGTAAGCACTGTTGACATGGTTACACTCAGCATGTGCAAGTAAATTAGACTATTGTAAACCTGCTGGAGAAAAAAAAGCAGTGACACTTGGCTGACACCTCGATTGCTTGTAAACACAAACTGACTGACTGCAGCCAATCCTGCTCACTCACATGGCCACGATGGCAAGGTGTTCAGGAGCACAACTCCTGATCTGGAAACAGTGGAAAACACAGTAGTACAACGGGGCTACATGACCACACCTACTCTATCTGCTGTACCAGAGTCAGCCGAGTAGTGCACACACAGTGTACCCCGACAGAGAGAAACTTACAAGTGCACATCAACGGCTAAACATAACAGTTAAGATGTGACTCAGCAAACCTAAGACTTAATGGAGTAATTAAAAACATAGAAATGTGTGAATAGTCATAATGCAAATTACTGCAGTGGGAGGAAATAAATATAAGAGAAATTCTTGTGTATGTGGTACAACTATGTGCAAATATCAGACTACTGCACACGTTTCCCTTTATATTAAATAAAATGTAGTCTCATGGTTCAGTTTTAAATTCTTATAATATTGAATGCATTTTCATATATGTTTGGAAACACAGGGAGAAAGTACATTCATTACCATAACATACTTAGAAATATGAAACCGCAAAAGTCATTTTAGAACATTATTTGATGGAAAACACTTCAGCATGCTGAAAGGTAGTACAGGGTATCATCCAAAATGAATGTGAGATAAATATTTTAATGTAGCATGCAGCAATGTAGCAAATTAATTCAAATTTTGTGCTAAAGCATTATACTTTACCACAGTAATGAAAAATACATGTAAGGACAAAGTTTTCTCTTCAAATATCTTTCATATACTGTTTGAAACAATTACATGTGCTAATTATCTATCAAATCATACAAATTTCTATGCATATTCATTGCTTTTTCTTGAATATTTACGAGCTAGATTATGGGGACAGCAAGACATACTCCTCCTGACACGTAACAATAATAACTTTGTGACTCAAAAATCAGTCTAAATCCACAACATATTATTTTGGTTATGAGACACAATGTGCTTTCTAATTAAAGGTAATTATTTGTGTTTGTCTCTAGATTAGGCTGGCTGCAATAGAATAATCCAAGGGCTTTTATGAGAATGATTTAAATCAGTGTAATCAATGGATTGGTTATTATGAAATTAACTGCATTTTATTTACCAACTTATGAGAAAATTAAGACATATTAATAAAACGAATGATAATCCATACAGTAGGGCTACAGAAAGACGTTTAGCAGTGCTTAAAATGATAATAAATAGAAAAAGAAGAGGGACTATGTTGTCTTCAAACGGTGGATGAACACATATCTGGGCAGAGGGGGCTGTTTTTCTGCAGCCTTCCATTAGATGCAATTATAAATGGCCGAGAGCAGAGGGATGGGGAGCCAATCAGATCTCGGCTCGCATGTCAACCTAAGACCAACTGTCTCCTGGCTCTGACAGCAGGATTTTACCTCCATAATTCAAATCCCAAAGCAAAGGCAATCTGCACTTTGCCAACTCCAACCCAGCGGGGCCGTGTGTTTACACGGCGGCACATGGATGGGCAGAGCACAACGAAGCGAAAGCGAAGCGGCGTCGAACCGAGCCACAATGAATGAAACCCTCCGTCGAAATGAATCAATTCGCGGTCACAATCACACTTTGATCCGAGTAAACACTTAGCCGTGTTAATTGTTGCCATTCACTGGACTGTGAGAGCCATCTACACTTCACTGTGCGGCGGCTTTTCCCACCGACAGCTTTTTCTTAATGATTATGCAAATGTTATTTAACGGCTATCGCTGTCATTTGCATCTTGTTTACTGCCTTGACAGCCCGCTGACACAACTTTGATAGCACTGGTGGGAACACAACACTTAAAAAGAAGCCTTTTCACCACGGGTTCCGTTAAGAAATAACAGCGGTTAACAGCACTTTCATCTACAATGAGGCTGAAGAAGCACTGCGAAGAAATATCACCTTATCTCCCTGTGCACACACATACTTTCTCCTGACAAACTCGTACTCTACTTAGTCAAACTCTTGCCCTGTACAAAGCAGTGACACACACAAACACCTACAACTCGGAAAGTTGTTTTTAACACAATATGCGGCTTCTTTCTCAGTCTAAACACTATTGCAGGGGGTGGTATTGGGAGAAAGAGAGAGGCAGCCATTTTAGAGCTCTTGCTACATAGACAATGGCTGGGTCCAATGCAACTCTGCATAGCTTTTTCTGAGCTGCTCAGTGACTTTAACTCAGTCAAAGTGTGTCAGTGTAGTAAGTGAAGTGTACCTGATTTCTGTTTGGAGGTTGTCCAGTGTTTCCCGGGCTCATGGGAGGCGGATGATGGGCCCTTTGTTGCCAACCCGGATGGACCCCACCATACTGACTGCTGCCCATATCTCCTGGTCCCTTGTTGGCCCCTTCCTGATTGTTATAGTCTCCTTGGGGAAAATTCGGATAGCTCCTCGAGCTGGGAGATGTCAGAAGCTGGTTTAAAGTTGGCGTAGATGTAGGTTGTTGGTTTCCCATGTTATACCTCTGATTATTATAAGAGGCAGCCATAGCTGTGGTTCCTCCTGCTGGCTGTTGCTTGCCTGGCTGCCCCCCAGCCGCCGGAGGCTGGTTATTACGCGGGGAATTCATGGCCGCGTACCCCTGGCCCTGATAAGTAGTCCTGTTCGGGAACGGGCTGTAGTTGTTATAATGGTTGGGGTAGCCGTGTTCGTGTGAATTAGGGGGATAAGGGTCCATCATGCCCGGCCCCGATGCAGCTGCCATGCCAGGGCTTTGTTGTCCGCCATGTTGATGAAAAGGGGCCCGGCTGTAGTGCTGGTTGTAACCGTAAGGAGGTGGAGGAAAGGGGCCCGGGTGGTGGTGTCCCATCCCGGGATGGTTATTCCCTTCGGGCCCGCCTGAATCATTCTGATTACTGCTATTATTATTTACCCTGGGCAAATTCCCGTTGCCGTTCTTCATGTCAGGATCCCCTCCTCCCCCAGCATTTCCAGCATCGGTCCCGTCCTGCAGCTCCTTCTGACCAGGAGATCCGCCGTCAGGTCCCGGTTCCTTATTTTCATGCTGTTTCTCTCCCGGTACCGACTCCTCCTGTGGGTCCCGATCCGGCTTTTTGAGTTCGGATGGCGGGCTAGTGTTGAGAGTGGCGACGCTGGCGACCTGAGCGGCCATGATATCCCTCTCTCTCTCCCCCACTCTTTCTCTGCCTCTCTCACTCAGCAAGGCGACTCACTCACAATAAAACTCCGAATAACCATTGAATATAAATACAATTATATTTATAACAACGTACCCGTTGTCCCGGTTCATTCCCCCCTTTGCCCTCCGTCCGGACCGGTATCCGGTAATCCACCGCGACTCCGTTTAAAGTTAAAACAGAGAGGGGAAAGTTTGTGAAAGAAAAAACATATAAATACAGAGCCGGGGAAATGAATTTCACCGACACTAGTGTATGAGTGTGTGTTGGAGGGGGCTTCTGTTACAGAACGAGAGCGCGAGCTAGATATCAACCAAACCAGCACGAGGCTCCGCGAGACACAGCCATTTTACCGACTTGTCGCGAGAAAATGAAGACCCGGAACGGAATCGGCACAGAGAACTGGATCCGGACTGCGCTGACTCTCTAATAACAACATTGTTTATACCTTAGTACAGCCATTATTGTAGGTCTAATGCGTTTTAAACTGAGCTCATACATAAAAATGTCGTCGTATAAGAAAAGCCTTTTCTGTTAGCATAAAGCACTCGTCCTACTCAGACTATAAGGAAGTGTTGCACATTGGTGAAAAGCCTATGCAAATGAAGAAATACTGCAGTGGGCCAATTTGTCTCATATAGTGAATGTGGTGTCTTTAAATTCGAACATATATATACTTACAGGTTCACAACAAAATATCTTAGTACTAGTAGTTCATTAGTGTCTTGTGTCTGTACAGCACTGCATCATACTAATACTATTTACTATGGTATGTTAAGAAACTATCCATAGAAGTAAACAAAATGGCATTGATTTATGTTAAAGGCTCCAACATGGCTTAATGTCTGACATATTTTAACTTCAATTTAATTATGTTTTAAATAGCCACAGGGTTTTATACAGGCTAACACAGCAAAATGCCATAGTCTATATGTCTACAGGCTATAATGAACAATTAAAAAAGCCCCCCCCCCTCCCTTCCATACTACTACTACATTTTCTGCCTTGAAGTCAGCCATAACTATTCAACCATTCTGATTACAAAAATTGCTTCATGCATGAGCTGTGTGTTCCTGTTTGTTACATTCATTTCTGCACTTTATCTTATTAGCTCGTTAAAGGAGTGGAACAAAATAGGCTACAATGTCATCTTCTGTTAGAGAGGGCTAATGGGAAGAAGTGACTGCTTCCATACTGCTTCCATGTGTCGACAATAGCAAATGAGAGGAGTGAGTAGAGTGGAGGAAAGTAGAGGAAAGCATGAAATTACAACCTGTGCATGTCTGTGCAGCTTGAGTGTGTGTGTGTGTGTGTGTGTGTGTGTGTGTCAGAGAGAGAGAGAGAGAGAGAGAGAGAGAGAGAGGACAGAAAAAGAAGGATGGGGGATGGACAGTCACAGAGCAGGAAGTGAAACAAAAAGAGAAAGAGTGATGCTGGAAAAGTGTCAGTGTACAGGCCAGTGAAATGTAACGTCACATGCTGGCTGTTTGACAAAGTCACATCTTCAAACAGGGAGATATTTGGAGAAGGCATGAAGTCGCCCTATACAATTAACAAGAACAGACACCCTATGTCTCTCCACCACTCTCTCTCTCCCCACCCCCTTTCTTCGTGCTCTCTGCCTGCCTGCCTCGCGCTCTCCTAGCAGCAGCAGCCTTCGTGTGGCCTTCAAGTGCTGTTGTATTTTTCATAATCAACCTCCAGATAACATACAGTAAATACTAAACAACCAGCCGTAGAAAGAAATTCTTACATTTACAACAACATCTGGCCTTGATATGGTGTTTCAGACACTGCATCTGAGCTCTGTGATATAAATGATGGGATAAGATGGATGAAAAAGTAGCATTTGTGGTTTCAGGAGGGCTTTCAAGTCCAAAAATAGGATCATGAAAATTTTATCTTTACAAAAAATAAAGTCTTATTTCTTGCTTAGATGTATAGATTACTATTAAACGGTCAGAGTGTATGATTTAGGCAGACAGATATGAGGCTTATGCTTTCATTAATGTATAACCACATTAAATAAGAATCACTGAGTTTTCATTACCCTAAAATGAGTTTCTTAACAGTCCACCATGTTGTGCCACCATGTCACTAGAACTGGATCTAGTATGTGTATCCTGGTAAATTACCATCAAATCAAGCTAAAACTAATAACCTCTTGAACAAAAAACACTAGATATAGTTTGAGCTTTCTATAAATATGTTATTACAGCACATACTTTTTCCTGTTGACCGCTGTAGAGGAGGACGAGGAGAGGGGTACTTAGTTGTTGCACTTTTCTTTATTAGATACCACTGAATATTACACACTGAATTTTAAAATACATGGAAGTAAACCAAAAAGTCACATAAAAACACAGTAAAAGTGGAAAAAGAATCTGTCAATAATCTGTTGCAAATTTGTGGACATAAGCCATAAAAAGTAATTACATGACTAATAAATGGATATTTATATGTTAATAAATGCACAAATTACTTAAATATTTCCAGCAGATAAGAGTAAAGAGGACACACTCAGGTCCACTGTGTACAATTTATGTAGATTTAAAGCAATCTAATTGCAGAAATTGAATATAATATTTATAATTATGTTTTCATTAGGATATAATCACATGAAAATGAGAGTCATTGTGTTTTCATTACCTTGGAATACAGGAGTGAGTTGCTGTTCATGGGCTCTTCCATGTTACATCCTCATGTTTCTACAGTAGCTCCCAACAGACTTCATCTTCTTTTCCAGCATTGAGGTGTTTTACTGTCGACAACTGTGTTTGAGAGTGGATCAGAGTTACTGTCTCCTTAACTAAAAGCCCAGAACACTAACTTTAACTAGAGATTTTTGTGTTTTTTTCATGCAAAAGTGTGGAGTATTCATTTGGACGCAATCTGCAACTTCAGTGCCAGAGAAGTAACACACAGAACACAGTTTATACTTCATATCAAGATACTACTCAACTAGGATGAATTACATGTATCAAACAGGTCTATTTATGTACCTTTATGACATATAAGTAACTGAATGATTTATTTTAGTTTTTACAGCAAAACCGATGTGATATTAGACAGTTTAACAAAACAAATCTGTTTTAAATAGAATATATGTATACAACCAGGTTTATGTTGTCTTTAATGAAGTCAATTCATCTCACAACATCAAGAACCAAGTTAATACTGTTTAAAGCTTGTTCATTTATGCACAAATGTGGCACACATTGTCTATTAGTTTATGTTAAAATACATACATGAGCAATATGTATCTGGTTTATTTAACCTATAGATCAGTTAATCAGGCCTTTATTTTCCCTTCTGTTCATTAAAGTGACAAATACACAAATTAATTGACATCTGAGGTAACAAATGGCATGTTGGATAGCACAGAGCTGAGTATTTCTAAGCAGAAAGCACTTGAATGCGGTGGCAACATGTATTCACGAGCCTCGCTTGGAGCGCGTGAAGGCAGCATCACCGCTTGCAAAAGCAGCAGAACTTTGCTATGTGAATGTGGGGGATGGGAAGCAGCAGCACCCTGCTCTGCTCAGCCCTTTCTCTCTACAATGCGGGGCTTTCTTGCTCTCATTGCTCACTCTGCCCGTGGAAAAAGAGATCGTCTTTTACTTCAAGTTTCACTTAGAAACCAACAAAAATATCCACATGTACTTTAGAGGTGTAAAAACAGCTTTTGTATGTTTAATAAAGGAGAGTGTGCAGGGTGGAGGGGGTCAGCTCAGCTGCTGTCTGCTTATATAGGCTAAGGGAGGAGTGTGTGTGTGTGTGTTTGAGCAGAAAGCGCAGAGACAAGGCTGTAAGGGAGGAGGGGGTAGGGAGCTTCTTTTTCTTTTTAGCATAAACTTGGTGTTTATTATTAAGGGGTGCAGTCTCCTCTTCTTCTCTCTTTCATATTTTTGTACCTCATATAAAAGAGTACTCCAATCTGCTTTCTATGCTCTGTTTTCTCCGTCTATTTTAGAAGTGGTTATAAAAATATGCTGTATTTTCAGAGCTCACCTTGAGAAATATTTATCTGTCATTCAGTTGTGTGCTTCTGTGTGCAGCTGCAAAGTGACTTTAAAGCACTGAGATCATATGGTATATTAAATCTCTGTGGGAGAGCCACAACATGATGCTAAAGACCTCCTGTGCAGCTAAGAGTGTCATGCATTTATTTATGTGATCCTTGTTTTACAAGAATATGGTGTTATCTGAAATGCCATGTTGCATGTCCATACAAGCTGAACATCTAGTAAGATGACCTCTTTAACACAGAATTAATAAGGAAGGCATAATTGTTGAAGTTGATATGAGTAGGAATGCTGACTTCTCACTGCACAACACTCAAAATGCTCAAACCCAGTGAAAAAAGGCCATCTAACAGTGTAGTTTACGGTTGGTATCGCAACTGCTGCTCATATGCAGCCAGTGTACTATAACTGTTACCACCCACAGATGATAAATGACTTGACAAAAGTGCTACCATGAAAACTTCTCACTGTAATTCTCTGTCATAATCCTGTCTGGCTCATGTGGAATAGGATTCACACTTCCCACATGATCTCATAGAACTGTGCCCTGTATCTGTCTTTTGTCTTATTCAGCACTGTTCAAAGCAAGAGGAACCTTAAGTCACATTCTGCACATATGTTGTCTGTGTGGGGGCTGCTGACAGTGTTGGGAACTAGTGGAATACATGTATTTAGCATGTGTATTCAGAGTGCAAAATATGAGTAACTGTATTTAGTTACAGAAATAATCAAAATAAACAATAATCACAATATTATGTTCTTAAAATAAATACATTGCTTCAAGTGAGTACTTCATATAGTGCATTATTTAGCATTTAAAAATCATCATTCATTTCTAATAAGAACCTAATTTAGAGGCTCAGTATGTAAATATCACAATTACATGTTTTATACTAGGAGCAAATGACTGTAACCATGTTAACAGCCTGTACACACATTTCTTTGAGGAGGACATGGTTAAGGTTGGTAGATTGTTTTTTTGTGCAAAAATATGTACAGTCACTCCTGAGTTCTACAATTCTTCTGCTCCTCTACAGCAGCAACATTGTATAAGATTAACTACCAGCATACAGTCACCATAATGTCACTTATTAGTTTGTGTGCTCTGTAATGGTCCTCTGACTGTCTTTTATTCTATATATTTATTATATTGTTGATTTTATGCTTATGAACATATTTTTATTTAATTCAATTTACTTTTTTCATTTTTCATTTATCCTATTTTGTACTCTGTACAGCACTTATGAGACTTTGTGTTGGTAAAATGTGCAATACATATAAAAGTGGTATGGTAAGGTAATGCAAGCCTCGTGTAATGTATAAACCAATCATTTTATTAGGTTGTTTTAGTAGCTAACCCAACAACAAAGCACTGGTAAACACAAACCCGTTTCTCTCATGTGTTTCTTTAAGCCTTAATGTAACTCAAACAAGTGACTTATACTTATAAAGTCTTCCCAGTTGTCATTGTTTTTGTACCAAGCTGTAAACATGTTTTTTTCTGCTGTAATATTGGTCATTTTAACATAATGGTCTACAGTATGGATGCTTGAAACCATACACAGAGGATGGAGTTTCAATAGGTAAACAAAGTTCCATGTCCAAATGAACAGTCAATTTGCTTTATTGTTATTTCTATCTTACGTTTTCACTGAAGTCACACTGTGTGAAAACAGACTGTTCAAACTGCCTACTCTGGTGCCTTTTTTATTTTATGGCACCAGAGAAAGCAACAAAATGTACTTCAGCGAAAACAAAATGTACTATGGAACTGTAAATTCACAGTTTTATTTTCATCATCGTTTCACTGTAACTTCATGCTGTAGAAAATAAAAAGTCCAAGAAAATGGTCTTTTCATCACTCTTTCAGACAGAACATGGTACTTACTGCTTGCTCATAGCTGTGTACAGATAGTGTTCATTCAGACTCTTGGGTTCAGTCCACTTTTAGCTAGCACTAGCACTGAGTTAACGTTTTGCATGAAATCAGTGGGTTTTGTGAATAGATTTTTTGGTAAATTTAACACAAGCTTGAGGCGTTCTCATATTTTATCTACAATATAAGTAAATACTTGTGAACTCTGAAGTTTTTCTATGCATTTTACAGACCATTTGTTAAAACGTGGCTACAGATACTACAGAGGTTGTCCAGGACATTAAACATCATAATGCAAAACACAAAAACATATTAGTCCACAGCTAAAGCATCAATGTGGTGCACTCTCAGGAACCTTTCCATCTCAGGTTGATATGTAGAAGCAACAGCAAACATGCGGAGCCCATGCAACATCCCCCATCTCTCTCAGGATGATGATTTAGGAGTGTTTACTGTTACCCCACCATCGCCTCCCTCTGAGGATGACCATGATGCATCACCTTCGGCCTGATGCCGCGGCTTCCCCAGCCATCACCACGGCAGCAGCCTGGACTTCCTCCAAGAGCCTTTTTGTCTTTTAATGGTTATTAAAGCGCTATCAAGGATTGATTTGAGAAGAAGGTAACAAGTGAAGCTGTGATGGAAAGATACAAAGACTTGAGTTCATTATTCATGTCATTAAATAATAGCAGTTATGAATGCAAAACACATATTCCACTGGACAGGCTATGACCATAAATAATTCACTTATTTAACTAAGCCAAAATGTTCTATTTCTGCTAATTTATGCATGCCTTTGATAATCCTAAATATGCATTTTTAATGTAGTAACTTTCTTCAATTAATCTCACTTTGGACAGTAAAAGTGTCACTCTTGTTGAGCGAGTTAACTGATGACTGATTATTCAGGAGTTTTTCTTTTATTTTAATCCCTTGGGATCCAGTCTGGGAATGGAGCCATACAATCACCAAGACAACCCAATAATGTGGCGTGGAATTTCCTAACAAGAGCTGAGCTGAATTCAGACACACACACAGATGCACGACTCACGTGTACAATAGCTAAACACTGCCCATACCTGACACTAATGTACACACAGACAATTTATGGCCACCAAGAGTCCGTCATTAATGCTCACTTGTGCCAAAAATCAGCGGCAGTCCCACCACTGACGTTGTCCCGGCCACACACACACACACACACACACACTGATACAACATACACACACAATCACAACATTTGGGTCCTGTCCAGATGGTTGCCAGGCAGCAGTTCAACGCATAGTCTGGAGTGTGTAGAGGAAGGAAGTGCCACTTTGCGAAGTGCAATGGGCATCCGGCTTGTTCCCAGACACTGTGTGTGCGCTGGAACCTACAGTGTAAACTTACACCTGACAAACACACACCCACCTCTTTGTAAACAGTGCAGGAATACGGCATGTGCAGCACAAGTCCTGTAGGCTTTAACTAATACAGCAAATGCGTTCAATCTGTCTCATACTGGCTTTTAGAAAATGTCCTTTCTGTTCACAGTTTGGGCCTCAGTGTCACTGTTGGGGTGTAGTGCAATACATGGAATTGAACTAGTCATGTATCTACGTATTGTAATAGTTACTGGTGGTTTTTCGCATTTTTGTGCATTTAGTTACTGAATTTACAAATTACAAATTTAAAAGGAAGTAAATGATTTTGTAACTTTTTTTTTTTATTATTTCCCCACTATGGACCCATAAATGTTTTTTTGTTTGTTTGTTTGTTTGTTTGTTTGTTTTGTTTTTAGCTGTTGTTTTTGTGGATTGCTGTTTTAATGCCTAAACAATGGCAATTTGGAAACAGAAGTGTCCATATATGTCAAAGAGGGTGGAGATGAGGAAAAGCAAAGGGAAAAATTCTCTAAGCTAATGCTAGCATTACTAAGAAAGGTTGGAGAAAAAAACAAATTTCCAACTGGTGTTTTAGGGCCCCCCCCACCACATCCCATCCACACCCCTCTGGTGACTCAGAGCTATTTTGGGATGTTGCATTTTTGCACTACTTACTTTTGGAACATTGATGACAAATTGTTTTGATTGATTGTTCATAATAGTTTTATCATCTTTGCATAATGTATAAAAAACACCCATTAGCACTTTCTGGCCTAATTAGTAGACTTGCACCGATTACAATTTTTTGGGGCGATCCCGATTTTCGATTTGCAGGGTGGTTGGACGGCCAATATCGATCAAATTTTTTCCAAACACAGCACACAAAACATTGCAGTATAACTTTCCCATTAGAGCATTTATTTTGAAAATATAAGAAAAGTGTGCAGAAAGGTGCCAGGTTTTCTGTATGAAAACAGGTGCATTGATTGAAACGTCTGGTTTTTAGTGAGTGCTGTATCGTACCAGCAGCTGAAAATTATCATATTTGAAGGAAAATTATCATACACACCCAATTTTTTTATTCTGACGTGGCACAGACCATCTGCTTTAGTAACACATTATCATAGACCGTACTTATTACATGGTGCAACCCAGTTTTACTTTTAAATAATCTAACAGAACCTTGGAAAAAAGCAAGCGTCTCTATGTGGAGGACAGGATGAACTCCTGCACCGAATGGACCAGATTAACACCAATTTATAAATTCCAAACTTCTACATGCTTTGGGCTGAATCAAGGTCCTGCCTCATGAGTAGAGAGGCACGTGAGAGGATGAATAAAAACAAGTGCAGTACTATACCAAGGATCTGTATCCTATTTGTGTTTGGCTATTAATTAATTTAGTTGTGTAATGAAGGGGTCAAATTATCATACATTATGGGATTTTTGGAATTATTGATTATACATCGTACAGAGGGTAAAATTATTGTACAAATACGATAATTATCGGCCCTAGGTCTGGCTATGTGGCACAGCAGGAATTTAACCTGTGCTCAAAATCGTTCAATTTCAGACTGACCGGCCAGTTGCAGGTCATGGCTGATCACGTGAAAATTGGCCATTTTCTGAACATGGCCGATTAATCAGTGCAAATCTACTAATTAGCCAGTGACCTGACCAGCTGATGTAGTACTTATAGTAAAGTAAATTTCATGGCAGACCTTAAACACAACCCTAACCTGTCTCTCAAGATTCAATGAACATAAGCTCAGAATGTCAGCAAACAAGATGAAAAAAATCATGCTAATGATATGTGAATGAGTAAGTACTTTTGATTGTGCAGAGAACATGAAAGAGTGGGCGACCTCCCAATTATATGATGCATCATTAATATGTGTTACATGAGTTCTCACATGGTACAAGAGTCACCCACTTGTGATTAGGGATGTAACGATACGAAAATTTCATATCATGGTTACTGTGACCAAAATTATCTCGGTTATCATTATTATGATGGTATTATTGAAACGGCGATCAAAATGTTCAAAAATTACTTATATACACACTGAAATACTTTAACCAAGTTGTATTTAAAACAAAACATAAATAATAAAATAATTGGCGCAATGTACCTTCTGTTGGCAGAAACATTCAAATATTAACCCTTAGTGGTCCGAGCCTATTTTGGCCCTTTTTCAGTACTTTTGATTTTGCCTTTATATACTATATAAACTAATGTTTACTATACCCATGTTTGGTATCTTTTTTTTCAGCACAACTTCATCTATATCATCTGTCTATTATTTTTTCTATTTAACCTACTATATCAACACAAAAGGACAGAAAACACACAAAAATATATAAAATCGAATTTGAAAAATGTATATAATTTATTGCATAAATAAAACACAGATGCTTAACGAACCTTTTCAAAGACTTTAAAAGTGACTAGAAGCACTCGGAGAGCGCAGACCTCCGCCAAGGCTGATCAGTGGCCCCCCCAGTGGGCCCCCCCACCCCCGATCACCACCAAAATTTAATCATTTCTTCCTTATCCCATTTCCAACAAACCCTGAAAATTTCATCCAAATCTGTCCATAACTTTTTGAGTTATGTTGCACACTAACGAACAGACAAACAAACAAACAAACAAACAAACAGACAAACAAACAAACCCTGGCAAAAACATAACCTCCTTGGCGGAGGTAAATATTGGTTCCAAATATTAGGTATATAAAATTAAAATTGTAATAAATTAAAACTATACTCAAATATTTGACATAAAAGCAGATCTTTACATTGGTGTTTTCTCCGGAAAAGTGTGGTAATCAAACACGGTTATCATGATAATTAGAATTTAAATGGTAATACCAACCGTTGGCAATTTTACTGCAGTTTATCATTATATAGGTAATTGTTACATCCTTACTTGTGATCATCTCCAAAAAAAAACCTCCACAAACAGGCATATTACATGTGGGCTATGCAAACTGAGGTTATGTAGCCTGTAAAGACTGTGGATTCAAATCTAAGAACAGGTGAGATGACATATATGGACTTCATCCAGTTTAACAAACTTAAGAAAAAAAATGCTGCTTGTGAACTTTAAAGCAATGGTAAGTACCAGGGGCGTCGTGAGGACTTAAGGGGGGGGGGGGGGGCACTGTGACACCGCTTTAGGATTATGGAGATCAGTTACAGTACGTCACAGTCCAAAACACCATAAAAGCCACCAGTAGCACAGAAAAAGTCGCTAGATTTGTCGCTAGTCACTTTTTAAAAATTAAGTTGCTAAGACGGTTTGAGAAGTCGCCCCTCATCCTGTTCTCTGTCCCATACATCTCTCTTGCTCTCTCTCAAATTTCACTCAGTACAGGCCGTATGGATGAATGGTTGCAGGCACCAATGATGAAGTGAACATGTATTTACTCATATACTTAAAAAAAAGCAAAACGGTGTGCTCAGACACCCAGGGCTACTGCTAAAACATCTAGCGCTTAAGCCCCGAATGCCCAGGACTAACGACACCCATGGTAAGTGAATTTTGAGACAAAACAAAAAGACCTGTGACATTAGAACTTTAATAAACTGCTTACGGCTCATATAAACAAGTCGATCTGCTCTGAAAGTAAAAAAAAACAAAAAAAAACACCACCCCATTGTTACCTCCGCCAAGGAGGTTATGTTTTTGCCAGGGTTTGTTTGTTTGTTAGTTTGTTTGTTTGTTTGTTTGTTTGTCTGTCCGTTAGTGTGCAACATAACTCAAAAAGTTATGGACAGATTTGGATGAAATTTTCAGGGTTTGTTGGAAATGGGATAAGGAAGAAATGATTAAATTTTGGTGGTGATCGGGGGTGGGGGGGCCCACTGGGGGGGCCACTGATCAGCCTTGGCGGAGGTCTGCAAAGCACTCGGAGAGCGCAGACCTCCGCCAAGGCTGATCAGTGGCCCCCCCCCCGTGGGCCCCCCCCCCCCCGATCACCACCAAAATTTAATCATTTCTTCCTTATCCCATTTCCAACAAACCCTGAAAATTTCATCCAAATCTGTCCATAACTTTTTGAGTTATGTTGCACACTAACGGACAGACAAACAAACAGACAGACAGGCAGACAAACAAACCCTGGGTGGGGGGGTCCACTGATCAGCCTTGGCGGAGGTCTGCGCTCTCCGAGTGCTTCTAGTTGATTAGGGTTTTTAGTTGCAATCATATGTGACTCTGGTTTTTATCTCTTTTGGAAAACTAAACATGAGTAACACTAGCGACACTAGCTTGCAATCAGTTACACTGAGCAGCAAGGTCAGGACTTGTCACATGTACACTATTGCCCATAAAGTTACAGTAAAATATTTTTTACTTCTTCTCATGAAATGATTGTGACAATGTGATTTATTCCTGATAGATAAAGTGGAACTGGGTCTCAGTATGTAATCACTAAACCTGGTCAAAGGTGATTAATAATGTGTAGAAATAGGACTAAAAAGAGGACAACAAAATTTTTCCAACTATATGGGGAACAGTGTACTTTTCTGAGTTTGTCTTTTTTTGCACAGTCAATTGAGAAGTTATGTTTATTCTATAGCACATGAGCGTGAGGGATAAACCAGAGTCAAACTTGCTGATGTTTTTGTGCACAAAGTTGGCCAATAAAGCTGATTCTGCTGTTACTTTTTACCAGCAGCTTTAACAGTTTTATTCAACCAAACTAGATTAGTAGCTTTACTGTTGTTAAACTTCAACATAGGAGTTGTATTTTTGCAAAGCTATATTAGTTTCCAAGTATACTCAGCATACATTTAATCTAAATGTACAGCTTTGGTGGCTGAGAGGATATTAAAAAGCATTTGTGGAATTATTCTGCCTACTTATGCGATGCTGCTTTAGATTAATCTTTCAGCCATTGTTCTTACCTGATTTGATCAAATGGGATCAAACTCTTTTTTATGAGGCTCACCCACTGCCTAAAGGGCATTCAATCAGATGCTCCTCTCTCCTTGTATTATTCTCTACCAAGCAGTGAAATCCTCTCAGCTCCTTAGGTGCAAATAGACTGGGGGACCCACTGCCCCATGACAAGCTTTCAAATCAAAGCTGATAGGACATATTCAGGTTACACTGGAGTACTTTTATCTGTGCTTTTTCTGTGAGGTGATAATTTGGTAGGGGGCCATTTTCCTGAACGTTTCTCTGAAAGTCTTTGAATTCATGAAGTCCGTACAATCACACCTGCACCAAACGATGAATTCTAAACACTCCATTTCTCACAGTGTGTTCAAGTGAAGTGAAAGAAGGAACCCTGATCCCAACAAAGCCAGGCAAGGTTAAGAGCACTCAAAATTACGGTGTCCACCCCGCAAGGACAGAGAAGTACTTACTCTGCTCTCAGTGGGGATGAAAAGAAACCGTGAGGGGGATCATCTCAGTGGTGAGGGAACTCATCACAGAGAGCATACTGGGAACTGCTCCATTGTGGGTCACGGAGCTCGGTATGTGTGCTTCTCCACAAATGACAAACAGCCCCATCTCCGCAAATAAAGTGAAGGGAGTGTAGTGGGCAAAAATAAAGTGGAGAAAAACACCAAACTGGGATCATACAGAGGAACACATAACCAAGGCTCATCAAAAACAAAATGTAGTTTCTGATTTAAAACAAAAAATATAACATTCCACTACATTTTACAATATTTATATACTGTATGTGTGTATCCAGGGTTCCATATTAAAAACCAGTTGACATTTTAACTGTAAAATATAAAATGCCATAGACTGTTTAAAAGAAATGAAAGTCACTGAGGTCCAACCAAAAATGAGAAAGGAACTTTTCACCACTTACAGCACAAGTAACAGGAAGTAAACTGACAAGTCCATAGAATAAAGACCTGCTAACTAGCCCTTCTCACCAGCCTTTTCACTGCGGAAAATCGTGTTTGTTACCATCAGCTAGAAAGCTATCCCTGGCTCTGGTCGTCTCTATGCTAACAATAAGGACATAGCCTCTGTTACATTACTCATTAGTTTGTAGGCTAAGGCTTTGAAGGCTGGCGTTTGCCATCTTTGAACCTAGAAGTGACCACATTTGGATAATTTGGTGAAAATGAAGAGAAACTGAGGGGCAAGGACCTCAGCTCCAAAATGACGCTAAAGAAGTAGCTTGAAGTTATTATACCACTGATAGCTGCTGGTGTTGGGTCACGTAAACGCAGACAGAATTCATCTCTAAAAGTCATTATTTTTTTTTGCACAAGTGACATTAATTTTATTTGGCACCCGTAATATGTATTTTCGATGCGATCTCAGGCTTTTATTGACAGGTGTATGCGACAGCTTGCTTGCAGAGTTGGAATTTCAGAGCTTTTTTTTCCCCAGTAAATTAGCAGTTAGCATTAGCTTGCCCTAGCATTAGCTAATCCTCTTGTACTCCTGCAGTCCTGCCCCTTTTGTCCACATATAGTCACTTCTGATTCCAAAAAGGCAACATTGTGACAGTCAAGTTGCAAAATACTTGCTTCAAAACATCAATTCAGAAACTCGTGGGTGACCACCCACTAATTATATATAGTCTATGGTAAAACCTAATCAAGCTGATAATTTGCTGAAAACAATGAGCAGATTGCTGTGACACCAACTTTATGAATGTTAATACATACAGGTGGATGTTATTTTGGTTGACTTGGCTATGATCTTTGCTACTGAGATGGCATCTAGTCACATGACTGGTGAAAACATTTTTCCATGTATTTTAAAAGGACCTGCATGTGGTACTGTATAACATTTCATATTATTGTAGTGATTCTGTATTGGACTATTTTAAAATGCGATTGTAATAACATGTCTATACTTTTATCCCCTGACAACTTATTTCATCCCCAGTATTCACAAGCAATTCAAAGAGATGTAGTCATAACTTTATACAACTCACTTTTTCTACTTCACAACCCTTTTCATCAAATAATTAATTCATTTTTTTAGGTGAGGAGGAAAATGCATTTTGGTCTTTGGTCGTGGCCTCCTCTTTATGTTTAGATAACTTTAAATTCCACTCATGCAGTCCATTCAAGATAGAAAGATAGAGCTAGGCTATGAATATTTAAAACTATAATTGAACCAAATATGCATGTTTGAATTAGTGCCTGTGAAGCCATAGGTTTGCAATCAATGGTGGCAGCCAGGGGACCAGCATTAGTATTGAGGTGAATGTAATGCAGACATGATGAACAACAGAGTGGGCTGGCAGAGAGATGACGAAATTGACATGTTGAAGACGGAGTGATTAAGTTACCTGTTACAGAACAGCCCCTGAGCATATATCAATATGAACTGTGGCAGACTGAGAAGATGAATTGGACGCGACTGAATGGATGTGAAAAAAACGAATGGCAAGCAGCTTTACTTATCCAGCGCAGAAAATAGAAACCAAAGGAGCATTTTATGGAGAAACCATTTTCTGTGTGTAATATCAGTGTGTTGATACAAGGCATTATATTGAAAAACGGCTGATGTAATTCACTCTCTGGGCCCTGAGATGCTCAAGAGACCAATCTTCTCATATATTGAAATTGGATGTATTTCAGCTGTTACCAACTGAATCATTTTCTTGTCCCACTCTTTTAGCCTATTGTTTACAGATACGCCTTCTGTCGTGCCTGAACTCTTCCCTCTTATGGGGGCTGATGTTTGTGCTGTTTCAAGCATGAGTGCCTTAACTTACAAAGGGCAACGATGAAGTGAAATTGAAAAAAAAGGGGAATGCATTAGCATAGTAGTTTGATGTGAGATAGATGGAAGAGTTGGTATTGAAACAGCAAGAGACTGTGTGAACGGGGCTAAACACAGGGTTCCATTTAACTTCATAACTCCATATTCCAGACTAAAATTGTCAGATTTTGCTGATATTTTTTCAGACTATTTTTGAAATACCTTTTTTAGGTTATGGGCCAAACCATCATGACTATCAAAGATAACACTTCTTGCTTCCTCCATGTTAAAGATATTGAACGATGTACCGAATTCAAGCTCTGTTTTCCAGTTTGGACAACTTAGCAAACCATACTTTATATTTTAGGGGGGTTGTCCTTACAGTTTTTCATTCACATCACATCCCTATGCAGTTGGAATTATTTGAAGATGGACAAGTTCCAGGTGTGTGATTATTTGTACACCATACTTTTTATCTTGTTTTCAGCTACATCAGGCCTTATCCCACCTTCCCACAGTAACCTATCTCCACCAACATAGAATGGAGTTCTGGTTCATGCAGCTACTTAATTTTGAACGAGTTGGAACATTTTGACCAAAAATAAATTGGTTCAGAACCCAATAGGTTGGTTTCCAGCTGGAACCAAAAATAAGAGGGTTTTCCCCTGACCTTAAGTGTGAACCATTGTGGTTGGAAAGAGACGGTGGGGAAGACAACAGTGATGGAGAAGACTGACAGAAAAAAAACTGTAGTGGTCTGCTGATGAAACCCAGTGCTTTGTGGCAATTTGGTGGATTTAGTGGTGAAAAGAACAAGCCTGAATAAGCTGTAAGCCAAACTACTCAAAGACATGACCAAGGCTGGTTCCAATCAAACATAAGATGAAGTAATGAGAAACTAGAACAAACCTGAAGGACTATAGATTCCACAGACACACAGAAAAGCTCTCTAAATGTTATTATGATTCGTTGGGTGTTTTACAACACCCTCTATTGATGGGGCATCCATGATTTACAATAGCCCTACTCAAAACTAGTCGAAACGTGGGTTGGTTAGGTAGATGGCTCAATAATGGAAACCCAAAGCCAAACTACGTAGCTAGAAATTGAGGCCAATGTGGAATTATCTAACTGACAGTCACGAGACACCAACCTCAAAAAAGCCAGGCTCCATAGACCTTTAAAGCTCTTTTTTTTCCAGTAGTCATTCTGGTCTGATTCCTCTGGTATGTGCAAAGGTGGTACTTTTGTAAAGTATTTCTCTGATCATAAAATTCTTGCCATCTGGACTTTGAGTTATGAATGTCTTAGCTTGAATCAGACTGTTGCAGTTTGTGCTTATTTAATAAAATGTTTTTGTTTATTTTCCTGCCAGACAGCTCTATTGTAGTACTGATTAATAAGGTACATTAACAACTTGAAAATGTTTCCTGAGGTTTCCTGTTTTATTGTCATTTACTTAATAAATGTCCCCGGCAAACAAACAAAATTCAGGCTTTAAAACAACAGACCAAAAACCAATTGGTGACGTCACAGTGGTTGCACTCACGTCTATCATTTCTACAGTGGAGACACAAGAATTTTTCCACTTTACTGAAAACAAATTCTAATTACCAACAAAACAGATGGTTTGATGGAAAGGCTGACCAGCTGATATCCCACGTCAAGACACCTGTATACATGATGACAATCAAGGGACCCCTCTGTTATCATGGGACTTGCTCCCATGTACACTTCAGGCTTGACCTTTTGCATCCATGCTAGGATGGCGGGTGGGGAGTAACTGAGTCATGCACCACCCACCAGTCAACTGTGAAAACAAAACTTTATCTTGGCTCTGTGGGGAGTCTGCAAGATAGGGGACTGCAAGGCTTTCAGGGGGCAGAAAGTGTTCAATCCAGGCTGATAATTGGCCTGAGGGCTGTGGGACTATAGGGTAAAGACAGGGCTGGAGCACTGGCCCGGGGACAGATCTCAAATCTTTGCATTGAAATGCAGATGAAAGAGAGGACATTCAGCTGTAATTGCCCATTTGCCTTAATTCTAGTGACACACCTCTTGCTGAATACCAAGAAAATAAACCATGAACGCTGATGTGTTGCAGCTGCCATGCCTGGTAACGGAGGAGGTTTCTGAGATTAACAAACAAAATGTTTGACAATAAAGTCAAACGAGGCTGTGCATATGACTTCCCAGTTCTCCTCCATCTGTTGCCAGTCGAGTTGATAAAACATAGCCTAATCCACGGTTTCCTCTGAATATGATATGAGAGCTTACAATTTGGAACGCATCATTTGGATCATTTAGGACTTGGATCAGGTTCACATTTGAAGAGGGTATTTGAACCAGAACCTTAAGAGACACTGCTGGGCACATGCTCTTGCCAAATAGGGCATTTATAAAAGGTTGGCATCGGCCCTACAGAGTGAAGGCTGGCAAAGGCATGATGCCCACATCATAGTGCCAACCAAGGGTTTTGTTTGGCATGTGTCTCTGTAGTATGGCTTGTCTCCTCCAGACAACTGGCCCAAATACAACTTAGCATTAGGTTACAGAAGCATTACGAACTGAAAGTGATTCATTAAAAACCTTTCAGTCTCGGTGTGAGAAGAGGTGTGAGAATGAGGATCAAGAGGTAAACATAAGGTGCAAAATATTATGGACATAACAGGATATTCTACAGCCTCTTTATCCTCTGTATGCCTTCAGCGCAATCACCTGTTACTGCTGTTTCTGCAAATAAGGGACAGACATATACAATGTCAAGGTTTACAAAATACATATAGTTTAACAACTCATGACACTTTTCAAAATCAAAAATTCTATTGATACTCTTGTATTTTATGGTCAGGTATTTAGAGAAATTGTGCTGTACTTTTCAATTTCATGGTCAGACAGAAATTACAGTTAGCATTTTACAATATTTATGGTTACCAATTGTAGAAAGTCCATTTTAAGTACTTTAGGATGTTTATGGTTAGGTTCAGGCAGATATTACATTAATTTACAAGAACTAAATGATTTTTATGGTTATATTTGAGTAAACCAAACCACAATCTTTCCCTATTCCCAAACAAAGTGCCATGACACTGGTCTAAAAGTAAAATGCTTCCAGAATAAAAGTAGTTAAACTTTACCAAATTTGAGTCACAAATAAAGAAAAATTAAGTCAAAAGTGCTAGTTGGTTGTAGTTTCTAAGATACAGTCTTGGGCCAAAATGTGAAATTCTAAGAATTAATGAGAGAACGGGTTTTATTCAAAAGGAATGTTTGTCTCAGAGCTACCAGATCTACCTCAAAATAGTGTCTGCATATTGCAGTACATTCATTTTTCAGGTTCTTTCTAGTGGAACATTTATGAATCCATTGCATAAATGTAAATAAACCAACATTTATGTGTAATAATGCATCATCAAATATAGTGAAAACATGAGTTCACCAGCACTTTTGTAATTTGTTTTCTGATTCATTTTATTAAAGTAAGAAAGATTTAGCACAGTCAATGTCTGAAGCAGATATTTTCTAATAAATTGTAGAGCAGTGTTATTGCCTAAACAAAAACCTGCCTACGCTGGGGTCTGGCAGAGTCCTGGAGTTTGTGAATCTGTGATACATGAAGAAATTCTACAAAGTTATGGAAACTGGGTTGGTTAGAAACACCATAACGTTGATATACAGATGACAGTTCTGATATTTTTGTCTGGTGACTGGCTTTGATGCATTAAATATAATCAGACATCAATAGATAACTGCAACATTTTCCCATATAGAGTTCCTAAAATATTGTGTATTTCCTGCCACACAATGACACAAATAATTCAAAATTTAATAGACAGCATGTACTCTAATACAAACTTTAATGTGACAGTATCTTTAATATTAACCTAACTGGAGAATTTGGCCTGATACCTCTCCATAAGGTTTTGATATCCCTTGTTTGATAGGAGCAGGCGCCACATACGCAATCCTCACTGAGACTGTTACAATAAAAGAGCTCTAGGAACATAGTCAGGGACAATAGCAATGTTTAATTTCAGGCACCAAAGAGAGCAATTTCTGCCCTGCGACTGTGCAAATCAAGACAGTAGGGAAAAAGGGCAAAAATAGCAAAAAGTAATTTATTCTGGCTTGTTTGAACCTGCATGAGGGGCCTATTTTAAGAGAAAATAAAAAAGAGGGAGGAGGAGCGGGACAATGCATTTTAAAGGAGGCGCTTCCCCCATGTGTGCCTTTATCTGTCAGTCAAACACAGCAACGTAAACACATATTAAGAGGGAAGACAGAGGGGTTTCCATAGCCACAGCTTTAAATGGCACCGCTGTGCTCTACAGTCTCCCCTTTTTTTGCAACACTGTTTATTTGCTGTTGTGTTGAAAGAATTCAAGTTGTGCAGAAGGCGCTCATAGCAAGGCTTGGCTTGCGCTATTTTCGCTGCAAGAGAAAGAAGAGAGAGAGACAGAGGAGAGGGCCCAGCAGACTGAGAGGAAAAAAAAGAAAACATACAAGGCCGGTTATGCAGAAACACAGATTTAATGTAAGGCTTGGCTCTCTGTTATGAGCAAGGGGGAGAGAGGAAAAAGCTGGTCTGGACTGGCAAGGAAGAGGGAGACGAGGAAGGGAACGGAGAGGAGGAAGGAGATGGAAAACGGCATCCAGCTGCCCAAGGGGATGCCTGTTAGTCTGTAGATGGACCGTTCAGTGAAGCCTTTGAAAGGGAATCAGTCCAGTTGCAGAAATCATTGGCCTTGGGCCGAGTGGACCATCACTGTGGAACAAACTTCTCCAGGAGGACCCCCTATTGAAGCAGCTCCTGCCCCCTCTTTGGGTAAACAGCGCTATAATACACTGAATTAACACAAGCCCTGGGGAAATCAAGTCTCTCTACCATAAATGGGAAACACCCTTCCTCCCCCCATACCCTGAACACCCACTCTCCATGATTTTTATGGTTTCAAGCTCAATAACACAGTTATTATTAAATCATGTTTACTGGAATCACGTGCGTGGCCTTGTCCTGACTGTATTGGTTGTGATTTTAAATTTTTTGCTTTTGGGTGAATTCATTACATGATGTGTCATAAGCAGTTATTGATTATAGCTATGGGCTAGAAAGTTAACACAGCCTTTGGTTTTTCAATGTGTGCAGAGGAATTGTATTGCAGATTTAAATTCATGTAATGTGGTGTTTCTAGTGAGGTCAGGGTGGAAATTGCATTGATATGTACATATTTTATCATTTTTATGGTCAAGTTTAGGCAGGAATTATATTGATGTGAAAGTATTTTGTCAGTTTTATTATAAGAGATAAATTTATGTTCATATGCAAGAAGCCAATAGGTTTATGCAGACAGCATTTGGTCAAGGTTAGAAAACATTCCAGTGTTTGGTTAAACAGATAAAGTTTCCTTGCAATAAAATGACTCAAATTGTATTTATAAACTTCTAAGCCAAAACACAATATTGCCCTGACTATACCTCTAATTCAAAGCACTGCTATTGCCAAAACTTAATAACATATAGGAGCCATGATGCCACCCTGACCTCCTCCTGCCTTTTGAGGAAGGTGGCAATTGTGATGGATAAAACACTATAACATTTATGCAAGCACTTCATATAGATTACATGTATCTAAGATTTGCAGAAATGTGCAATGGCAACAATTGTATTTTCTGTTTGTTCAGTTGTCACCCCTGGATGCTCAGTTTTTGGGCAGCCCATGCAGTTTGAGATTCTCCCTTGGAGGTCTTTACTCAAGCAATACATAAAACATCAAGCATGTAAGCAAGAAATACTGTTCATCAACACAATGTGTGGTGTGAAAGGGGGATAAGATTCTAGCAGTGCCACATTAAAGAGCTCTCCAAACCTCTGATTCTGTTTGTTCTGTCGTCTCTGCTGGAGACCAGGTAGGAACCCCTTAACTGTGGCTTCTCACCCACCGCTTAATCTTACCCACAATCACATTCAGTGACAGGCGCACAAAGCCATCCGGCGAGCCCAACAAGGCTCTGCTATTATGTAACCACTGACAGCTGGGCTTTCAAGGAGGAGGGGTGAACCCCCATCCGTGTGGCAGTACTTTGTGTCAACCAGACGTGACAGTCAAGAAAAGGACCCGGGTAGAGAAAGGGTATTATCAGGCCAAGCAGAGACACACAGGCCCTGTAGCAGAGTGATGGAGTTCAGATCAAAACAGCAGGCACAACACAGATCTCTTATCAAATTCAAGACAGTGAATCAGAGTGACATTGATTGCTAATACTAGTCCGACTAGAAACTGATAAATGAAATTTTCTGTCTCTAGGCTATTTCTTTAAACAATACATCCTAAAGAGAGCTAAATTTACTAACACAATACAGCAATCGCAACTTTGAAGAACACTCCATTGTTGTTCCATGCTTTGATAATGACACAGCTAATGGACCAAACACCTTGGTTAAGCTTAGGGAAAAGGTCACATATAGGCCTAAAATAAAAACTATAAATTGTAAAACATAAAAGACGACAGAGCCACTGTGATGCCAACCATTTCAAATCCAGCTGTTTGAGTTTTACTTGGTTTTTTTTTGGAAGCAGGTGTGATTTTATTTAAAGGGCAGAGCTATGAAAGCACCAGCTGATGCTAAATGCTAACTCACTGACATTGGAAATCAGTAAACTTCTCAAACATTTACATAACAAAATCATTGGAAAAAAACACATTTAATTCATTAAAAAGAAAAAAAAAAAGCTATGTAAGTCCAACTCAACCGTCAACCAAAGACCACATAACACCACAGTACAAAAAAGTAAATGAAGCCACAATGATTCCTGGGAAAAATCAACATAGTATTTGCAGGAAGAAGTATGGAGCCAGGACTTTTGAAGCCAGCATCTATGAGCCAATATTACATTTTAACTTCCTCACTGGCTTCCTTTTCAAGTCACAGTTGTTACGTCTTGGATAGAACCAAGGGGCGAGGACCTTAGCTTAAAATGAAGCCAATACAAAAGTATCTTAAACTTGTAATATCACTGATGGTTGCTGGGGTTGGCACAAAAAAGGCTCCCATAGATGTACATGTCTCCAGAAATACTGAATCACTCATTTTTTTCCTGCAGTCATTCCAGTCTCATTCATTTTATTTGTACCAGCTTTTAAGGGATCTGGTGGTCGATCTCTAAATTACTGCTCCATTATAACTCACTTCTCTGCTGAGTCAAGCTTTTCAAATATCTTTTTCATATAATAAAACCTTTTTTCCTGACAGCTCTGACGTAGTTGTGGTTAATAGGTTCCACTGACAAGATGGTAAAAATGATTTAGTTATCTTTAATGATGTTAAAAACTTTAGTCAGTAAGTTAGCATTAAGCATTAGCTAAACTATGACCACTTGAATAGCAGTGCTCTACTTTTTATTGCCCAAATATGGACACTTTCACCTCCAAAACCCCACTTGTTGAAAGCAAGTTTGCAAACTACTGGCTACAAAATGGCAGTAGTTTCAAAATGGATCATATTATGGTTCCTCTATCCACTACTTATATACTCTCTATTGCTAAGAACTATCATAAATCCACCATAAATCATTGGTTACAGTGATAAAAATTACTGTAAGGTTTAAATATTAAAAGAAAACTTGGTTAGACATAGGACAAGGTCATGATGAGGGGTAAAATACAAAGCGACCTACAAAAATAAAAGTGATATGTGCCTCCATTCTGACACTGGACAGGATGTCATGTCCCTTTCTAAGATTTCTCCCTATTCAACCATGTCACCTGACCAATATCCTTTTATATTTTCATTCAGTTAAACATATCACTGAAAGAGGTTGCCAAAATAGAGGTCTGCTATATAATGTCAGTTTCTGGTTCAGGTAACAGAAATGATCTCTCCTATTTTGTATTCTGTGGGTGAGAAGTCTTTTCTATTTGATGTAGCTAAGTCTTTCAAGTGCGCTAAAAACATTCTTGGTTGCATTTCTACCAAATGCACCTCCATACATAGTAGTTTAAAAAAGCGTGCACATGTGAATTCACAAGTCTCTTGACTCCAAAGGGGGTGATTTTTCCTGAATGTTTTTCTTAATGTCATTTCTTTGAATCAGTGGCACATGACACTAAAAACAGAGGCACCCAAATGCTTGATTAAACTGTGCATCGCCTCCCTTTAGGCCGACACATCTCGCAGGCCTTTGATGCTCTGAACACACATCACAGCCAAAAGGGCCCAGAATAGCGGGGGGATAATCGACAGACGGTGTGTTGATTTTGCCACCCCTTTCCAAATAATTCCCTGTTGTTTCAGAGAAGAATCGCTGTCAGTGGCGGCATTCCAGGGCAGACAGACTGCAGAGATTGTACAAGACGAGGGCCGCCGTCCTGATACTGTAGATCTAAACATGTCTGTGGTCACACAGACCTGGCCTTCAACATGCTCTTCAGCCAAACTGGCTGTGTTTGTTATGTGCTTGAGCATGAGATGCAGCTTTAGTGCCCTTATAAACTTGTTCATAACATGATCCAAAAGAATGACTAACAGCTTGTGCATGATGAGGTTAAAGTTGAAAATTTAATAAGAATCCCAAGCAAAATAACAACCAATTGAAAGGCAAAGCTGAAAAGAATTACTGAAAAAAGAGAAATGCATAAAAAAAGTAAAGGAAAAGTAGACATTAAAATAAGTTATAAAAGAATTAGGCTAAAAATAACTGTACATAAAGTGACTGAGTAAGCCACAATATGGACCATTTAGTATAGAAAAGGTTATAGGCTGTAATAGTTATGTAGATATATTCTGGTATCTGTGAGGGGATGATATAATCAAATGTGAACACACTTTGTAAAACTATAGAATTGTGGCAAAGTTCAATTTATTAACATTAAAACTGACAGTCCCACAAGTCAGGGTTGTGTAATTCTCTAGAAATGTTTCCACTGAAACTTTTGTGATCTACTTCTCTATCAACATTAATGTTAACCTTGATACATCTGTAAGGACCGGAGGAATTCCATTTGGTAATTTATTAACTTTTTCAAAGGATTTTCAACATGCATGTACCAATGGTGCTAAGCTAGCAGTGTGATAACAGGTGAATTTGCCAAAACAAAATCAACTTTGTAGTATTTCTGGTCAACATGTAGTGCTCTAATCCTCTATAGATATTCTTACTGACAATAATTCATATATTAGGACTGGGGGGAATTTTATATGTTGACTGTTTGTCGAAGGATTTCTATGTGTGCTATTGATGCTAAGCTAGTAGTATCATAACAGGCAAATTAACCATTAGAAAATCAACTCGTAGTGTTTCTGGTGGATATTTTGTGTTCTAATTCTCTATGTATATTCATAAAGACAATTATCTACATCAGGACAGGGAGAAATTTCATATAATGTTTGTTTTATTAAGTTGTTGAATGATTTGAATGTTTGTGCTACTGGTGCAGAGCTAGCAGTGTGATAACGGATGAATATGCCAAAAAAAAAAAATCAACTTTGTAGTATTTCTGGTCAACATGTAGTGCTCTAATCCTCTATGGATATTCTTACGGATGATAATAATTAATATATTAGGACTGGGGGGAATTTTAAATGTTGACTGTTTGTTGAAGGATTTCAATGTGTGCTATTGATGCTAAGCTAGTAGTGTCATAACAGCTAGCAGTGCAATAACAGGTGAATTTGCCAAAACAAAATCAACTTTGTTGTATTTCTGGTCAACGTGTAGTGCTCTAATCCTCTATGGATATTCTTACTGACAATAGTTCATATATTAGGACTGGGGGGAATTTTATATGTTGACTGTCGAAGGATTTCAATGTGTGCTATTGATGCTAAGCTAGTAGTGTCATAACAGGCAAATTAACCATTAGAAAATCAACTCGTAGTGTTTCTGGTGGACATTTTGTGTTCTAATTCTCTATGTACATTCATAAAGACAATTATCTACATCATGACAGGGATGAATTTCATATAGTGTTTTGTTTATTAACTTTGTCGAATGATTTGAATGTTTGCGCTACTGGTGCAGAGCTAGCAGTGTGATAACAGGTATGTTTACCATTATAAAATCTAACTATCAGTTCTCTGAACATTCATATTGACATGTATTCATATGGTCGGACTGGGAGGAATTTAATAGGTTTACTGTTTTAGTAACGTTTTCAAAGGATTTCAACATGTATGCTGATGGTGCAGAAATAGGCAAGTTTCATTAGAATCTGCAAAATGTAGGGCCATTTTGTGATCTCATCCTCTATAAACATTAATAATAAACGTTTTACATATCCTCAGATTAGAAAGAATAGCATATGGTGACTGTTTTACTAACTTTATCAAAGAATTTCAACATGTCTGCCATGGTTATTTAATGGTGCAGAGCTTGCAGTGTGATTGAAGGTAAATTTACCATTAGAGCATCAACCTGTATTATATCTGTTTTCTACTTTGTGGACGTTCTAAGTGCTATTCTTGTTTCAGGGATGTCCCAGTTAAGTGGGCACCAGTAAAACCAGTTCACTCCCTGTGTTGCTGCTGTCTGGCGCTCACGCTGTTGAGCTAAAGATTGTCAAGTCTAGATAGAGGTCATAGTACAGCAACCGTTCCCTCCAACACACAGCCACTTCATTAGCACACACACACACATTACATAAAAACTGCTCAACTATCGACTGTTTCACACGTACGCTTCGGTATAACATATTTTTGTGGCGTTGCAGGACGATGTTTTACTCTTTTATTTCATTTTCAGACCTTTAAAAGCTGTTTTTTCGTTAGATAAAATCAAAATCCAGTCCGGGTTTTCCAACGAACCGGAGCCTCAATTTACTGTGTGTGCTTTCAACGCCGAAGCACTCACTGGCAACCTTAAAGATTCCTCCGCGGTTCACTTGTGTGTGCGTGTATGTGACTCTTGTTTTACAGCACCAAATGACAAAGTGTTCGCCCGGTACGCCACGTAAATCAAAACATCATATTTCGTTCTGATGTTTGTGTGACGGGATAGTAAATGTAAGCCTTTTTGACGCCCGCAGGTTAGGTTTAAGGAACTTGGGGTACTATTTTGCCCCAGCTGTCCTGTCTTTCTAACGCATACAATACATTCCAGTGTTGCTCCGCGGTGTGACAAGGCCCTTGCCTGCCTGCTGTTCCTGTAAACTCCCGCCTTGACTCAATGAGCGAGAGAGGTAGAGAGACACTGCCTTAGAACGGGGAGAGAGAGTGGAAAAGCCCTATAAAACAAGCAAGGCCCACAGCACCCACATTAGAGTTCATGTTCCATTATAGGGCACAGTAAGTTTGCTGGCCATAATGAACACTGTAATCACATAATAAAATAATGACTCACACATATTAGAATAGAGAAATATCAATTCACTTGACAATGCCCTCGTAACCGATACTTCAATCCACACTGCATTAGTGTGAACTGAGAACCAATGAGCAGCTCCTGTGCAACTACATCGACAAAAAAACACTTTCATCTACACACTTAATGTACTTTTATTTTGACTATTTGTGCAATATACGTGAAAATAAATATGAATCATATCTCAAGTGCCATCTCAAAGCCAATATGTCCTTCAGCTGGCATATAAATATAACTATTCTATTCATCATTTATAGAAATGTAAATAAAGTATTTAAGATGAAAATAAATACTCCATTACATTCCAATCATACCCCTTCAGGCCTGTATGTCTATTCAGTCCAGTAAAGCATTCCAATAGCTTGAATTATAGCTTGTTTTCCTGTGTCCAACCCTTTATTTTGCTTTATTTTTTTTTCCCCAGACAGTGACTCAGAAACAAGCAGCTCTTTATCAGCTCTGCATCTTAACCCTCAATTAATTTCCATCCAGGTTCTGCCTGAGTAGTGTTGCGGTTGAAATATGACTGATGCGTTTGCAGTCAGATTGTGTGCAAAACCAGATTCCACTGCCCCCTAAGTGACAGTTTATGGTCTTTGATTTGGTTTGGCTGGAGATTGCCAGGCAACAAAACTAGCCTGAGTCCTGAATAAAACAGCCATCTGTTCGGTAGCCCCGGTAAAACTGAATTAATTTGACGAGGGCCTAATCCTAGAATTCAGCTGGAGATTGATTTTTTTAGACCACAGTCACTAAAAAAAAAAAAAAAAGTGGGTTACAAAAAAAGCATAGTGACCAAATTGACATAAACACACTGACTATAACATCTTCATTTTACTTGTTGAGAGAATACTCTAGGGATGCGTGTATGGTGATGCATAAAACATAAAAGATGACCAAGTGAAGAGAGGACGAATGAAAAACAAAGAGAGGCTATTGTTTGTGTTGACTATAAAGCAGGTCATAGCATGCTAATCCTCTGTTCTGGGTTGTTGCATGCTGAACACTGGCCATTCCGTGCCATTCATATAGGATATTCAGAACAAGTAAAGTAAATCAATTTCAGAATATATTCAAAAGAATTCATTGAACTACAGTTAGAAACTTTACATGTGACAATCTTCCCCTTTCAGGTGCTTCAACCCATATCCTGTCTGCACGTCCGTGACCCCCCGTTGCCCTTGACCTCTCGGTGCGCTGAGGGCAAGGCCTTTTTGGCTTGGACGACAACTTTCCCTTCTGGGAGCGTCTCCCAGCTTTATCCGTCCGGCTTCATGCCTGTTAAACCTATATGGATTGTTTTACCCTCCGATCCACGGGGCCGACACAATAACCCATTGAGAGGGAGAGGTCAGAAGCTCACCACTGCGACCCCTAGCACGGGGCTTTTGTATGGGGCTGAGCTTGTATCCCATTCTCCACCCTGGCTCAAATCATGTAGCCCGGCACAAGACACACTTCTGGGCTCACACTAAATCAGCTTTCTAAAGGGAGCACAACAATGGGAACAGAGCTGATCATCTGGCTGCTGTTGCTTTTGGGGATGCACAAAACTGGAAAAAAGCTGATTTCAATATGCTGTTTTGTATTATAAGAAACTTATGATGTTAAAAAAAAAAACCAGAAAAACATTGGAATCGTCATCCATTTGTTACACTTTTTAATCTCAAGACTTTTTTTGACCGCAAACCATCCTTTCTTGATCACAAATGCACAGGTAATCATCTGCAATACCACATAAGGCAAAGAAACTCAACCCATGACTGGAAAATAAGCGAGGAACGAAAGAAAAAAAATACCAAAAGTAGAGATGGAAGATAAATAAAGGTCAACTGTATGGAATTATTTGTTGAATAACATCACGCTCTTTGTCCACAGTGCCTTCATGGTGAGTCAACCTGTGTATTAAACAGCCTTATTTCCATCCAAAATCAATTCAGAACAGCATTCACAGTATTCACCTGCTTTTGTGTCTGGTGTGTTGAAACTAGGGCTGCATGATAGTGGAAAAGCTGACATTTGAATATCTTTTATGCTCTACATATTGTGGACTAAATCTCCCTAAACATAAATCTCTCCAAGATTTGGTTTGTGAAAGGAAAAAAAAAAAGCAACATCAACTGTAAAGAGTTATTTTGGCTATAGAAAAGGTAATATTGACAAAAACTGCTGCCTTGGTGACTGTGCCTTCATGGTGAGTAAACCGGTGCATTAAATAACCGTAGTTCCCTCCAAAATCACTTCAGAACAGCAGTCACACCACTCACCTGCTTTTGTGAGTGGTGCCTTGAAACCAGTTGTAGCATTAAACTTCAAGAAAGCATGGTGGTTTGCACTCAAAGGAACTGCCATTCTTCAGCATTACTTACAATCTGAGCCTCTGATGAAGATAATGGTATTTTAGAGCATTGTATATGTCACAGAAAATTAAAACTGAATTGGATTTTTTTCGTGTGTATGTGTGTATATATATCATGCAGCTCCCTCAAAAGCAGCCAAGACTAGACGGATGAAATTACACCGGTTGACACACCATGAAGGCACTGTGGAATAAGTACATGATTTTGGTCATGTCATCCTCTCACTAGCCAAAAATAATCCTACGCAGTGGATGTTACTTTACTTTTTACAACAAAATCTTCCTTTTGATGGATGTTTCTCATTCTGTTTCTTGTATATTTCCAGTTTTTGTTGAAGTGCATATGTGTTACTTGATAATGCATGTCACTGCAATGTTTTTAGGGCACATTTTTTCAATGACATTTTGATGCTCAAACTGTATATTTTGTTGCTGAAGTGCAAACTGTCCTTTAATGGCAGAATTGGTTTTAATCCACCAAATACCAGGGCAGGTGAATGATGTGAGAACTATTCTGAAATGATTTTAGAGGAAGTTAGGTCATTGTGAAGGTATTGTAGAGAGAGAATCTGTTCCTAGTCCACATTTACCGTTGCTTTTTGTTTAGCAACCATTTGTACATTTTCAGTGTTTTTCAGCAGTTCATTGCTCAGTCTCATAATTTCTCTGACAAGGCAATCAACACTCTTTTATGCCTAATACAAAACAATCAATCCCTAAATGGCATATGTGCACAATTTTGCAAACATAAAATTGATGCAGCACAAGATACACTTGGCTCAGATTAGAAAAACATTGCGGTGAAGACTCAAATAGCAAAGTTATGTGAAAATCAACCAATTATTAAAGTTACAGTAACAAACCTAGGCCCCTGCTTTGTATTTACCTCTGAATTCCGATATTTTAGATGGAAAAAACAAATCAGAAAACTAGCAACAGCACCAGTTATAGCTAGGTCAGCCATTTTTAGCAATAACAGAAAACTACAAGGTCTTTGTAAGATACTGTAATAACCTACAGTTGGACAAGTTGGGCGAAGACAAAGAAAATCTCAAATTCATCTCGTTGAACTCCTATTTTATGTTATATAACACTTAAGGGAAAGCAGAGACATGTTAATTAATAATGTCCTACAGCTTTCACTACTGTTGATGCACAGAACAAGGTTGATGATATTGGAAATCTGACTTCAGGGGGCGTTCCAGTTGAATTTATTAATGAGAATCTTGGAAATTCTGACTTGTTTTATTTTATCTATACTGAAACAATGGTGAGGCACAAAGCAATATGGTTAGGGTTAGGAAAAAAATTGTGATAAAGGGCTGATATAACAAACTCATATTCCATCTTTTATGAAGTCATCCTATATAATCATTCATACATCTAGGAGAGTTTGCAAAATGATCATGAAAATCAAACTGTATTGCTATTTTTCTGATGTGGTTTGGATGTGACTTGCTGAAACTATCTTCTGCAGTTCTAGTTTCTACCATTGTTTCCCTTCCCACACTGTTGTAGGGTTAACTTAAACGGATCACACTCTTTCTCAGTGATATTAAAGCGATGCTGAGGGACCAGAGCTGACACTGACAAATTTGCCAATACTGCCACAGTGTCAGCCACACTTCCGGGCTATCTCTCTGTCACAGCTGTTAGAAGTGCCTACATGCCCCTCTTCGCCTCAGATGTTGTCTCGCACAGGTCATGAGGTGTAGCAGCCAGCGGTCAACTCGGAGTTGACATTATGAGACCCTTGCTTTAACTGTAAAATTAATGAATCCAATGAGGTGATGGAGTGTTGAGAAGATATTTGGAAGTATTCAAATGAGCAGAGATATGTTTGGTTTTCCTCATTTTCTTTCATTCTTCGTAAAAAGATATCTTTGAAAGAAATGATAATTGGCTAGGAAGGTTAGAAGAAAAGGGGCAGCTGCTATTTTCAGTGCTGTTTAACAGGAATAAGCTCCTCTTTTAATTATTTATCTGGGCTATTCTTGATTTGGAATCTGCTTTGACGGCAAACAAGAGCGCCTATCTCAATCTAAGGAATGGAGATTGTCTGTGAGGAGCAAACAGGACAAACAGCTCCCCCTTTTATACCAGTAATTAAAGCAGCAGCAGCAGTAGCAGCAGTAGAGGTGGTGGTGGGTGGGAGAGTGTGGGAAAGACAGAGGGGTAGCAGAGGGCTAGTTCATGACTGCCACCTAGTGGAAATATAAGCACAGTGCAAGGGGGAAAAAACATGCAAGGTGCTTTGTTTAATGGCTTCTGTAATTACTAAATGAGCTGAAAAAATGTGCATGGTGGAGACTGTTAAGAATTAATCCTCTCACCTCTCCAGTCACATTTCCTGAACCCGGTGTTCGCTCTTCACCAGAAATGTGAAAGAGCTAGACTGCACAATCTCTAGGATCTATCATCGCTTATGCTATGAATGGCAAAAATAATTGAATAGGGTGACCCACACTTGGCAGCTGAAGTGGAGGATGGATTCTGATCCCTGTAATAAGTAGGGCTCAATAAGCACCGCAGGAAGCCCCAGCTCGGCTCCAGTAGGAGAATGACTGGGTCAGATTAAGGTTGAGGAGTTTAATTATGAACAAGGAAATGAAGTTCTCCAAATCTCTAGCTCATGGGATAATTTTAGCCGAGAGTAGGCAGCAGCGGGTGTCTGGGCCTGTTCTAGTCCTCTGTCTGTGCTGTTGAGGCGTCTTCTTCTGCCACTTCACAATCAGAAAGCTCCTGAGGGATGTGGTGGGGAAGGAGAAGGGGGAAGGGGAAGGGAAGGGGGGCCGGGTGGGGAGGGTGGTGGTAGAAGGAGACAGGGATGAAGTGCCACTTAGGATATTGCTTCAAGGACTGCTCTCCTTGTTAAACTCATTGCTGTGGGCATAAATATAGCTGGGCGTCAGATGATTTATTGACACACGCTCGCTCTCTTCCTTCTTCCTGCCTAACAAGCCTGTGGACAAATGAATTGTCGAACTGGAGGAATTTTGCCTTGATTTACTCTCAGTTCCCAGGGCCTGTGGGAAATCGTTGGGGAATGGGACGAGTGTAGAAGTGTGTGCATAAGAGAGACTGAGATAGTGAGTGATAAAGTTGGTATGAAAGTGAGAGAAGTTACAATATAGAAGATGTTTTGTTCACCAGAAAGCAGAAACATGACACCTCTGATGTCTCTGGTATGTTTTAAAGGGTCTCACTGTTGATGCAGGCTTTCAAACCACTGACTGTGTACTTACATGCCAGTTTACTATCCATGGGGGGTATTACATAACCTGTGAAAAAGACTGAATGCTTATTATGGCCCAGAAAGAGCCTTGTCATGTACAAGAAAACAACACTGTGAGGTCTGATTCTTAAACCACGTCCACAAAAATACCTACTCTGGCAATTGAGGATTCACAAAACTCAGAATGTTGAAATGTCTGTTAACTATATTTCAATAAGAATTTAGAAAAATGGAGCTGAATACAGGTTTTTGGGTTCTTTTTAAATTTATTTTTATTGTTTCTTCTAACAGCTTTTGTGACCAGTTTATGTGAGTGTGGATTGAGATTATTTCTAATATTTTGTTAATACACTAACCTTGGCAGTGATGCTTCTCATTTCAAAGCAGAAGTCTATGTGACTACTGTGAATATATCCTTACAAAACATCTGCTTTTACCACAGAGAAAGATCTTTAGAAAAGTGTTAAATGTATTTTTGCTGAATGAAAGAGTCATTCATGATGACAAACCCACAGAGCTTTAGCATCCAGCTGTACATGCTATACAAAGCATTTTAGGATTTTTAAAGCACATGATTTAGTTTTGTATTTGTTCTGCAAACTCGAATCTACTGTAGAGCAAATGCAGAATATTGTGTGTTTGGATTGTTTTCTGCCCCCAGGCTGCCATATTTGTACTAATACAGCTGTAATCCGAGCTTTTATGAACATAGACATGATCAGTAAATTAAATATAGCAAAATACCTGATGTTCCCTGAAAAACATGCAAAATACTGAAGATAATGTCATAAATGGCAATAAATCACTTAAGAAAAGTTAAACATCCTCCTGAGACCCAGCAATGCATTTTTGTCCTCTGTAGGGGACAAAAGTTTATTTAAAAAATGCTGTCCATTGCAAAGCACATTCCATTAAAATAAATAAATAAATAGATAAAAATATTTTTTAAAAATGTATCTGAAAAAACTGTTACATTTTGAAGTTTCCAATCAAGAGAATAGTTTAATGTAATAAAGCTTCACTTTTCTGGTTCTGAGGAGGTTATAGAGAATCTTTATGGGTTAAAGACATATTAAACTGGACATAATAGCCTATTTGTATTTTTTATTTTAACTGTTTTACTAATAGGCCTGGTGAATAATATGCATTTTGCCAAATCATGAAGTTATAGTTTGAGATAACTTCAGATCATGGCAGTTGTTTTTACCACTGTTCCTCATTGTCTAGTGTGACTCAGGCTGAAATCATGCTTAAATGTGCACTATAGGAGATTCATTCATGACTGTGTGCTCACATTAAAACTTAATGAGTCTCTTCTGTGCTGGCAGACTCTTCAGAGATGTTAGTGAATTCCATTTGTAAGTTAATGACTGTCTTGGTTGCCTAAATCTCTGGTAATAATCTGTGGACTGGTTTGTCTGTAGAGGACTCAGGTGACCTCATCTGTGAAAATCCTCATATGCTCTCCAGAGTTCATCATAGCCTTTGTTCTGCTCCTCTACAATAGTAACAACAAACCAAAGATACTGGGACTAAAGAACTAAGACTCCAATCTGACCTGGATTATCCTTATGTTCAATTCTTTTAAATATTAAATAGCAGAGTGGATTTTTTTTTTTCTTTGGTTTAACCCATAAAGACCGTCCACCACCATCGATCAAAAGCATCTACTAATATAAAATGGTTGATTCACTAATCCTATCAATACATATAAATAATTGGTGTAAAATACAGTTTGTCATCTTTTCATGGTCATCAGATATGACCCATTTGGATGTTCAGAGGCTCCGTAGTGAGCGTGGAAACACTCATCTTCTATAACATTGATTCACCAGTAAAACCCATGGAGTTGGGTCAATGACAGTGGATGGAGACACTTGTTTTTAGGTTCAGTTAATGGTAGAATTTACTGAAAAAGTAATATAATAACCTTTGACTTAACACTAAGCTTTTATGAACACCTAGATGCTCAGTCAATTAAACATAGGAAAACAGATGATTTTCATTGGGAAAAAATGCAAAATCCAGAGAACAATATTATAATAAATGGTGATAAATCACTTAGAAAAGGTTAAATAGAGAGAAAAAAAATCATTTGGGAACTGACACAAAAGTCACACTGGGTCCTTATGGGTTAAAAGTGTACAAACAAGAAAAGTGATGTAAAAATGCATGTGTTTGGTCTATGGCTCACCGAAATGTTAGACTGTATGATTGCAGTAAATGGGTCTTCATAACACCTCAAAACAACACATTTCTCACAAAATTATCATTTTATTGATGTTAGATATTATCATGTTGTGTCACAATTTCTCAGTATATGGATATGACATGGAAAACCATCACAGAAGTCATTGGATTGTGATTTTATTATTAATGGAATCAACAGTTTTCACCATAATATTGTATTTTATTCAGGGGACTGAGACTTCTTCATTTGGACTCCATTCAGATAGATCAGCCTCTGATGAAGACCCAAGTCTGTGACGTGATGACACCCATATATTTCTGTCTTTTTACTTTAGCCCCCATAATATGCAGGATATAATATCTGAGAGGGCATATATTAATTGACCTGATCATGTGACCATGTGTGTTACTAAGCTTCAACCCTGGACACAGTCGCAGTTAGAAAACCAAACTGAACAGAGAATGGAAAGATTTCTTCACCTGCCTGGCCCCACTAACACATTTCCACAAGAAACTATGAAGCAGACACCAAAAAGGTGCATTATATGCAATATATGGCCTAAATGTCATCCTAAAATTAACATTTATTTGCAACATATATAGCAAACTATATATATATCGGCTAAAGTTTACTTAGGGGGTCAAATGAGTGGCCATTTTTGTCCCCCCCCAAAAAAAAACAACAAGTTGTAAGAAATGCATAGAACTGTGTTGAAATAATGCTAATACATTTGTGCACAGATTACTGACATTATTTGACAGTGGAAGCTCTATTTTCAGAAATATGGGATTTTGAATAGTACGTGTATGTGAAAACTTTTGCTGGTGGACAGACGTGACATTACCCATGATGCTCTGGTCAGTACCAGTACTTTATTAGTAATAAACTTATATACTTACTATTGCTAATTCTCCTCTTATTCATAAATGTTAGTATTGTGGATCTAAAACAGCTGACACAAAAACACAAAATGTGGCAGTGGACGGATGTGACATGGTTGTTACAGATCCCATCATACTGATGCTCGGCAGCCATGTCACCGTTTACACTAATGATCCCTGTGCAAAAACTAGGATCAGAATTATTTATTGTATAGTTTATCATCATACTAAAGAGTAAATAACAATATAGAATTGTTATTTCTTTATAAAAATACAAATTATTAGAAAACTGTTGATTTAAAGTGACGTGTGACATTCTTCATGTATGTATTGGCGTAACATAAGCAGGATGGATCAGCACCATACTCCATATTGCAACCTGTAAAAATAAAACATGTGATATGTAGGATAGAATCTTGTAAGAAAAACTGGGGAATCTAAAAGAATAGAATATTTGTTTTTCAGGCAAATTCAGTTCAAATATAACTTGGCCATTTGTGACATGAAAATATAGCATTAATTGTGATGAAATTGGACATTTTTGAGCTGAAAACATAGTTCATATGACCATCAGCATGTTGCAACAGAACTGAAATCCTGTAAATTTGCAGAACTTGTATTTATCAACACCAAGTTCCTTTGGGGATTCACTTAGATTGATTTCTTATGCACAAAGACATAAATAAGACCTCTAAGCAAATTTTAGCCAACATATATGTATATATATATATATATATATATATATATATATATATATATATATATATATATATATATATATATATATATATATATATGTACACACACACACACATACAGACAAATACAATAAAGCAAACTATTACATGATCAAAAACAAATTTATTTTAGCAAAAAATTCCACTGTTTTGAATGTCTGAGGTGGCCAGAAATCTGACGTTAAAAACGGTTGGGAACCACTGCTTTAGCCTATACATCTTTGAACATAAAACGCTAGGTAGTGTTAGCTCACATCAACAGAAAACTGGTTTCAACACAAAATTCATGCAAGCACACCTTTAAGATTCATTTAACAAAAGGCTGAAGTAAGACTTTGAGTATATTCCTCTCTTAAAGTTCCCATATGGTTAAATTCTAAGTGTTTCAACCTAACATGAGTGCTTTGGGCTCAGTTAGAAGGAAAGTCCCTCTTTGTGTACATTGCGATTGTTGTTTAGTCAGTGTTTGAGGAAATTCCCCTGTGAGAAACAAAGAGAGCCCCGTAACAGAAGACACAACTCTTAGGTAAATATTAGGGAGCTGCAGTTGAAAGCCTTCAGTAGAAGTGCCTTAAACATCTCTCTCTTCACAGTGGTGCTTTTGTGATTCTGCGTTTTGAATGGTAGAGCAGGGCTGCAGCTGCACCAGACAACTAATGAAAACAAGAACAGCTCGATGTGGTAAAATTATTGTCAACTGCCCTTTGCCACACAACAGTGTGCCTCACCGGTTGAAGATAATAATTGTACATCTTATACGCTGTCAGTGCCATGCGCTCACTTGTAATTTCTTTGTCTCTCTCTCTCTCTCAGTCCTCCCTCTCTGCCTCTGTTTTCTTCTTCTGGTGCGTCTTCTCAGTGTCAGTTCCTCTGTGGGTCGAGGGGCGGCACGTCACCACTGATTCTCTCTGACAATGAGCTACTCACACCAATTTACTCATTTATGCTAATATGATTGACATTTCATTTCAGCACGCTCCCCTCCCCTGCCACTGATAGGGGCTGGTTGAAGCAGCCAGTAATCACTGACAGGCCCATTAAAGGGAGATTGCATGCAATTATCTCGCTAATTCAGGGGGTTCTTTTAATTTGGCAGCATAAAATTGTCAATCTTGGATGTGTAATCGGCCTCATTCCCATTTGAGCTCAAGACTAAAAATAAATAAAAGCGGGATGCATTTCCTTTTATGACAAAAGAGATGCAGAGGCAGCAAATAAAGGGGATAGAAGACCCTCATCCTCTGTCCGTTGTCCCTCACAGAAGTCAGGATGATGCTTTGAATATTGTCTTTATTGTCAGAGCTCTCCTGCTGCGGTGAAGCCACATAAAGATAATAGACTTTCATTTATTCGATTTACACTGTCTGTACACCACCACTGACATATCACTGTATAATAAATGAACCCCTTGTATGATACTTACAAATATAATGGGAAAACCAGGGTTCTGTCCAGAAATATACCTCCTATCTCCATAATCAGAGACTTGATGAAGAAATATGGAAATGGAGAATTCATAAGGACTTAGAGAATCGCTGAGAATCTGACTTACACTAACCAGATGTTACATGGGTCGTCTGTGGTGATATGCAGAAGACGGACAACAAAAATGTGAATACTGAATACTAGGGTTCCTGCTGTTTGATGCAGGATATAAATATGCAAAAGTGAGACTTCAAAACCAAGACTGGAATTAAAATAAAAAATAACATGCATCAGTCACTCACATTCAGCCTCCTGCTCTCATTAGTGTAGTTTCATGAAAATAAATCACTCCAAAGTATTCATAAAACTGTAAATTAGCTCTGCAAATCTACCTCGGTAGCAATATTCCATCGTCTTTGACTATACAAGTTGATTTAAAACCAAATCTTTGACATTTAACCCACAAATACACACACTCTCGGCCTGACTGAGCTGCAAGTCCTCTTCCTGCTGAAGATCCAGTTTATAGTTTAACTCCATGTTTTATTAAGGCTTGCGTGAAGGAAGCCTAAAAATTATTGATGATGTTCCTAAAGGCTTTCATATAACAATGCTCAAAATGAGAATATGCAAACCAAGCACAGGTTCTGCTGCTGATATTAGCGTAGTATTTTACACCAACAGTACAGCCACGTCCATATCGAACCTGAAATTCCAAACATAAACTGATTATAAATTTACAGCAAAAAATCGAGAATGTTCACCCTATTTATTATATTATTCATTTGTTTTTCTGAAAGGTCGATTTTCTGATTTTGCTGCCAAAGTGAAATGTGGGGCTGCCTTCTCTCCTCTCTTTTTGTAAAGGATGCTGTAGTGGTTCTGAAGCTAAAAGGAGCAACAAAATGAAGCAGTGATATTCCTTTCCTCAGTGTTTAGACAATCTGGACAGCTCTTATCAAGGCTTCCACTATACTTCCATTTCACTTAGTGAGAAACCTTCCCAAGCAAACAGGACTGTTCAAACACATAAGACAGTGCAGGATAGTGAGAAGTGAAAATGAGACAATATATGGACAGTTGATTAAAAGTATTGTCCACAATCTGCTCCAGCCTAAAACAGAGTAGACCATATTCTGTCTCCTAAAGGCTAAGAAACCAAAGAGTGTTTTATTACTATGGGCATTAAAAACTGTTTATAAAGACTGGAATTGCATATTTAGTTTGTGGACTAATATATTAAGTATTGATTGTATTATTAGTATGAGTATTATTATTTTTTGGAACCTGATTGTCATGTTGGACAGTACATTGAGAAAGAGCAAGAAGTGAAACATCATGTTAACACTGTCTTACTGAAAAACACACCAACTAAAACAACAATGTTATGTTTAACCCATAAAGACCCAAACAGCCCCTGGAGACCAAAACCATCTACTGATCTAAAATTTAATACCTGTTGATCCATTAATCCAGGGGTGTCAAACATACGGCCCGCGGGCCAAATCCGGCCCACCAAAGGGTCCAATCCAGCCCACGGGATGAACTTGGATAGTGTAAAAATTACACTAAAAATGTCATCAACCAAGAGTGTTGAACTAGTTTTAGTTCAGGTTCCACATACAGATCATTGTGATCTCAAGTAAAATAATAACATAATAACCTATAAATAATGACTCCAAATTTTCTTCTTGATTTAATGTGGAAAAAATATCATGTTATGCCGATGAATAATGACAACTTCAAAATTTTCTCCTTGCTATAGTGCAAAAACTAACATTAAATTATGAAAATACTTACATGAACAAATTATCCTTTAACAATAAAATGTGAATAACCTGAAATGTCTCAAGAAAATGTGCAATTTTAACAATATTCTGCCTGTTACTAAATGTTCTGTGCCTTTGTAGAACTGATCCATAATGCACATGTATAAGTTGAGGTATAATATTGTTAAAACTGCACTTAATTTTCTTAAGAAATTTCAGTTTTTCCAGGTTATTCACATCTTTTTTGTTTGGATAGTTTGTAAATGTAAATATTTTCATAATTTAATGTTTTTGATTGTTTTGTTTTGTTTCTTTTGAACTGAAACAAAGAGAAAAAATAGGAGTTGTCATTATTTATAAGTTATTATGCTATTTTTTTTTTTTTTTGGTCCAGCCCACTTGAGGTTAAATTGGGCTAAATGTGGCCCCTGAACTACAATGAGTTTGACACTCCTGCATTAATCCTATCAATACATGTAAATAATTGGTGTAAAATGCAGTTTGTCTTCTTTTCATGGTCATCAGATATGACCCATTTGGACGCTCAGAGGCTCCATAGTGAACGTGGAAACACTGTCATCTTCTACAACATTGATGCACCAGTAAAACCCATGGAGTTGGATCAATGACAGTGGATGGAAACACTTGGTTTATCTTCAGTTAATGATAGATTTGACTGAAAAAGTCACTTTTTCCTCAGTTTTCTGTTTTGATATAATAACCCTCAACTTTAATCTGAGCTTTAATGAACATCTACATGATCAGTAAATTAAATACAGGAAAATAGCAGATTTTTCTGGGAAAAAAAAAAACAAAATACAGAAGATAATATTATAAGAAATGGTGATAAATCACTTAAGAAAGGTTAAATAGAGGGAAAAATTCATTTTTGAACTGCCACAAAAGTAGTGCAGAGTCTTTATGGGTTTAACATAACAATTTTTGATAACAGATGTGTCAGCCTTGCATTATATAAACAGACTATATGTAACTACTGAACTATGACATTACCCACGGTTTCTGAGCTGCCGTTTGGAAGCAGATACCATCTCTGTTGGTCATTATGATGTTCGGTTTTTACAGCTGGAAGTGACCGTATTTGGATAAGAGGGGTAGAGCTGCCAGGATGGAAGGGGTCGGAGGTCAGCTTATGCTAAGCACTAGCTTCCTGACTCAGTAAAATTAAGTAATTTTACAGTCTTATTACTCTAAAACAGGGGTTTCCAAAGAGGGGTACATGTACCCTCAGGGGTACTTGGAAGAAGCCCAGAGGGTACTAGAAATTTTGTGGGAAAAAATACATTAAATAAGACATCATGTACTGAATACAAAATAAATAACAAGAATTAATGCTGAAATATAAAACACAATAAATACATTCATTTAATAAAATTTACACTAATGACCTTATTTCATTTCAATATTTTTATTTGTGAAGGCAATGAAGGTAGAAATGGACTTTCTGTCTTGTTTGCAAAGGACTGGTTGTGAGAAGACAAACCACACATAAGTGAAAGCAAAATATATTTCTACACAACTGAGAAACATCTTCTTCTCAACAAAACTGTAAAAAAAACCAAACTATTTTAATTATAGTAATAATACCAAGAAACACTATGTACAGGAAGGTTATGTCCCTGAATTTGCGGTCTTGAAAGAAAATCCTGAGTCCTCTTTATTGATGAAGACAAAACAAAGTTAAAAATACATCATTTGAGACGTGTCTGGGAAAAAGCGGTGTTGAGGCTGGACTCCAGACCATGAAAAGAGTATCATCCTGTAAATATATCGGTGGGTGGGCGGATGATGAGATGTCTGTCAGAGGAAATATTGAGCATTAAGTGAAAAAATTTGATGTTAGACTGGGATTTTATGACTGCTTTAATTTCCCAGTTACCAAAAGACTTGTACAGACTACTTTTTTTTCAGTGTTCTAGACTATTTGAACATGATTTACATAAATGCTACTGATTCACAGAGTCGTCTGGACTATGTTTATCACAGTGCTTTTATATTCAATGCATCGACCCATCCCTGTCACTGTGTAAACTATGATATGATTTCCTTCTCTTCATGAAACTTGAGGAGGCAATGGCATTTATTAATATTATTACTGATGTCAAATGTTATATACTGTACATCACATCAAGTTTTGTATGTAAGGTTCCTCAGATTTATACCAAAACTACATACAGTCGTGGAAAAAATTATTAGACCACCCTTGTTTTCTTCAAATTCTTGTTCATTTTAATATAACTAAAGGTACATTTGTTTGGACAAATATAATGATAACAACAAAAATAACTTAAGTTTAATTTCAGAGCTGATATCTATGCATTTTCCGTGTTTTCTTGATAATAACCAAAATCACTTCAGTTCTCACGGCATTCTACTGACAAAAACAGTGCTTTTAGGCATTCCATGTTTTCTTTTCTGTCTGTTTTAGTCACATGATACACACAGGAGTTAGTACTTGATTGCACAACCATTGTTTTTGATGACTTTTGATGGTTTAATAATGTTTTCCGCGACTGTAGAACAGCGTTGTCTGATTCTGCTCTTTTGTTTTGGAATAACCTTCAGTATATGTTTTCTTTTTTTTTTTTTTGACACTTAGTTTTTATTATTTATTTATCATTTTGTTATACAGAACATAAACAACAAACATAAATCAGCAATAGATAATAGTCACAATCCAATAGTAATGATAATTTAGGTTAGAATTATGAAATAGTAATCAAGTTACACAATTAAAATACCTTCAGTATATTTTTTCATTTAATTTCCCATTTCTGGGTCTATGTAATGTTCATCACTCTGTAATATGTTGTAGTACTGTGTCCCTGAGTCCATTAAATGCATCCAGGTGTATGAAGTTAATAAGTAAAGTTGCTATTGTTTAAAAAAAAAAAAAAAAAAAAAAAAGCTCCTGCTGCACCTGTCAAACGCTTTATGGATTTTCATGATGTAGAATAAGGCTTTTATGTGGTTTCACGTGTTCACACTTAATTTTTCAATCATCAACCCTTAAACTGTTCTGTCAAGTACAAGAGAAGGTGAATAGCAGCTCAGCATGAATTGAAACCGTACATTGCTGTAAATGGTTCAGGAACTCAGACACTTAAAAAATACTATTATTTTTTTTAAATAGCTACTGTCATTGATTTAATTCACAACTATTCTGCTGTGTCCGTCTCTTAAATGTGTCCCTGTGGACCGTGGTCTATTTGCAGGTACAGCACAGACTATGGAAATCTACACAAATCACTGTATTTGACTTAAATACATGAATTCACGTCCCTTTGAACCCAAATTATTGCCTCAGTAAAGAAAAAAGCTATACTATCTCAGCATATGGGCTTGTTTACAACACCAAGACATCAAACTTAGAAAGCTGATAGGTTACAACTTAATCAGTTGTGTCTCCATGTGTGGATTTAAAACTATGGTAAAAAGCTTGGAGTTTCTTTCATGTCCATTCATTTCAGTCCTGTTGTTGTTGTTTTTCTCCTGTGTTAACCCATAAAAACCCAGTGGTACTTTTGTGGCAGTTCCCAAAGAAATTTTTCTTTACATTTAACCATTTTTAAGTGATTTATCACCATTTATGACAATATTTTCCTCTGTATTTTGCATTTTTCAGTGTAAATCATGCATTTTCCTATATTTAATTCAGAGATCATGTAGATGATCATAAAAACTAAGATTATTATATGAAAAACTGAAAAAAACTGAAGAAAAATGTACTTTTTTTTTTTTTTTTTTTTTTAGCAAATCTATCATTAACTGAACATAAACCAAGTGTGTCCATCCACTGTCACTGATCCAACTCCATGGGTTTTACTGGTGAATCAATGTTGTAGAAGATGACAGTGTTTCCACGTTCACTACAGAGCCTTTGAACGTCCACATGGGTCATATCTGATGACTATGAAAAGATGAATAACTGCATTTTAACCAGTCAATCAATCAACCAATCAATCAATCAATCAATCAACCAATCAATCAATCAAATGTTATTTAAATCAAAATGGGTCATATCTGGTGACAATGAAAAGATGAAAAGCTATTTTATCAATCAATCAATCAATCAATCAACCGACCGACCGACCAAACAACCAATCAATCGACCGACCAGCCAACCAATCAATCAATCGAATGTTATTTATATCCAAATGCGTCGTATCTGATGACCAGGATAAGATGAAAAACTATATTTTACCAGCCAGCCAGCCAACCAACCAACCAAATGTTATTTATATAGCACCAAACAAAGCCATAACAAAGCATATCTCATGACACTTTACATATAGAGTCAGTCAAAATCAGACTCTCAAGCCAATTTACAGAAACCCAACAGACTCCTCCTAGAGCAAACACTTGTGATGCCAATTGTTCCCAATTACCAATTATTTACATGTATTGATAGGATTAGTGAATCAATAGGTATTAAACAGTTTAGATCAGTAAATGCTTCTGGTCGTCAGCGTATGTTTGGGTCTTTATGGGTTAAATACTATACATAATGTCATGCTTGATTTTATGAATTCTGTAAGGACTGGTCAGGTCTGCCTTAAAAAACAAAAGACTATATTCTATGGGCCTCCTGGTTAAAAACAGGTTTACTAAATAAATAAATAAATAAAAACTCTTGAGTACTATAGTTGATTAAATTAATGTAACTGAATAAATATTACAGTTAAGGGGATTTATTCTGCAATCTGGAGTGAAATAGTATATTTTAAAAGGAGCCAGACCGACATTTTCTGGCGCTGATATTTACCATAAAGAATGGGCTGACATTTGCAAAAACATTTATTTACAGTCTATAATATAAAGCAGCCAAGTCACATCAACAGTGGAGGCAGGGGGAGACGGCTTTTCGTATGTAAAATATATGGAATACAGCGGTAGGAAATATATGGAAAATGAATTAATATGTATTTAAATGTCACCAAATAACATTAAAAAATGTGGCAGCCTCCACAGCTGGTGGGCATGTCAATATATTCACATGAACAGAGCATACAAATGTCTGCAGCGGCTCAGTGTGCAGATGCGTCCGAAGTGTTTGTGCAGACCAATTCCCCTCATCAGTACATTCAATTTACACATGTAGATAACATATGACACATCTCCGCACTTTCCCCATGAATTTTAACTCCCTTGTGCCTTTAGAGAATTGTACAGCAACGGTTAATCTCACTCCACATTCCCACAAACACACTGTCATTTCTCCTTTTTCCGTGACGGCTCTCAGGTTTTCCAGATGAAGGCGGCGATTGGTCATTTGAGCATAAGTGCGAGGGCCCCCCTGAACGCAACTCATTCAACAGCCATCAACCAGGAAGACGCTGGAGTGGATGGGAACGGCTGAGAGAAGTGGACTCAACATGAATGAGAGAGCAAACCCTTGGCATCCAGTGCTTGAAAATGGCTTTTCATGCCACACTCTCAGAGAAGCCAGTTGGGCTGTAATGCTCAGCACGTCCCCCCCCCACTTCTCTCTCCCCTCACTGCAGGCGATTCAATTACCTCCCATGCAAATTGGCCAGGGCTTTCATTTCTACGAAGGCAACCCTGGTAACTCATATGGCATCTCATTGGTAATCTCAGCAATTAGGGAGCTAATGCATCTGTTTGTCATGGTTTTTGGAGGGAGTGAAAGATGCAAATGAAAGTGTCCAATTCAAAAGAGCAGGAAAGAGGGAAAAGAGGTGAATGCAAACTCACTTCTGCAAATTCCATAAAGCCTAATGAGATGTGTTAAAAAATGTTTTTTTTTTTGTCTCTGAACTCAAAATCTTCAAAGCAGAGAGGAATGGTCTGCCTCCTCCTGACATCAGAATTCAGATTACATCCAAACTAGGCGAAGTTTCCCAGCGATAACACCCAGAATTATACAACAATCTAATGTGTTTGCCGTTCTCATGAATCCACTGTTGCTGAGATTTTATTGTTTATCTAACTCCCTCATGAATAAAACATCCTATAGTCATATTTTACTGCATGCTGTTGCATTATATCAATCATTCACAAAGCCTGCGCCTGTAATTTGATTCTCAGTGTAATATTCATGCCAACAAAGCAGGCCCTGAAAAGTGAAACTGTGGAATTTTTTTTGTCGCTTCTCGGTGTGATTTGTGGTTTATTCATCATCAATCTTGTCCACAATGTAGAAGTTGGAGAAAGAAAATATACACTGTTTTGTGTTCACATGCATAATAGATTGAATTATTGTATCCAACATAATGTATAGTACTGTGGAAGGCTGATACTGGAGTGCATCTACCACAACATAAGGATCAGTATCTATTGTGGCCACCAGAGGGTGAGCATGCATTATTTACAGATTGACTAACATCCATAGGGAAGCAAATGAGCAATATGAGCAGCCACCAAAAGAGCATACAATGACCAGAGCTTCAGCTGAATAGGTACTAATAATAATCTTCTAGGAGGTAATTTTGTTGTGTTGGCCTATTCTGTATGCAAAGTACAATTAGAATATGTTTCACGGCTCAGATTTATTGAGTTTGAGGACTAAAAGAATAACCGAATAAGAGAAATTTAGCTTGGCTTGGTGTCACTTGTTTATATATTTGTGTTTTATATAAGTTTTAGATGTGCTTTTGCTTTTAATATGGTAATTTTTGATGATAAAATTAGTGCTGTCAAACGATTAAAATTTTTTTATCAGATTATTCACAGGGTTGCTGTGGATTAACTTTGATTAATCACAATTAAATGTCATTCATTTAAAAAACAAAACATATATTTGTTTTTTTATTTGTACAAAACCATCAAACACCATGAATATCTTGAACATGGCAGAGAAGAAATTGATAATAATAAAATATATATACATATATAAAAAAGCAAAACAAATAAATAGATACATGAAATTAAAATAAATAAAATAAACCTAAAAAAGATGGCACAGTTATTGTGCTGAGAGTATCAAATATCATTAATTTTTAAACTATATTAATTGTGTTTCATTTTGCATGAGCAAACAGACTCAAGAAAGAAGGGAATGTATATGCACTTAATGTGTTTGTCCAAGCTGGGCGATGCGTTAGCTGAAGTGCTAGCAGAATCCTCAACTAACGTATGCTTCGCATTAATGTGGTATTTGAAGCTGGAAGTGCTTCTATGACATGAAAACTCCTTCCTGCAGAGTGTGTATAATACTTTATGTCAGTCAACTGTTCCGTCTTGTTTTTTTATTCCTCATATTTCCATCCAGAAGGCCAACGTGCTGTTTAGTGTCTTCCATCTTTATGGGTTGGTTCTGCTGCCTGTCACTACCGGATCAACTGCCCATTTGTTCATATGTGACACTAACTCTACTTGGACAAACTGCCTAAAATGTGTTGGCAGTGATGATCAGAGTCATTCTGTGCTGCAGATGGTTCAATTGCGTTAACATTTTCAATCAGATTAATCATGACGATGGATTAATCTGTCATTAACACGTTAATTTAGACAGCCATAGATAAAATATAATAAAAGAAACACTTTCTATGACCAAAATATGTTTAATGCAAATAACAGATACCCTGTGAAGTTTTTGTTCCCAGATTTATATTTATTTACTTATTTATTTATTAATACATGACAGTAAAGCAGTATATTTAACAAAATTACTTTAAAGCTGCGTTATCAGAAATGCAGCCACTTGAGGGCAGCGCTGAGCTCATACTGAAGGACTCAGTACTTGCAATGCAGGATAAACTTCTGCTGCCATGTTGCCATGATTCTACTGATGAGCAATATGTTATCCTGACAAAGAAGCAACTGTTTCTAAGTTAATAATAAGTTATTTTTTTCCCTCTTTATTTCAAGTGATAAACCACCGCACTAATAACAGTTTTTGTAAATGACACCAAAGCATAAACTTACTGGATGTAAAAGAGGCCTTCAGAGGTTTAGAAAACAAACTCTAAATGTCCAGTTTGTGGTGACGTGAATTTACAGCTGTTATCATCAGCAGATGTGCAACCACAATGTAAATATGTAAATAATATTTTAAGTCTTAATTTATATGAATATTTATATAAATACCAAATTTCTTTTTTTTCCCTCTTAAATTTCATTTTTCAGTCATTTGTTGTTTTTCTACCTGTCTTTCTCTGCACTTATCTATTGTATGTTGCTGCTGTTAACTGTGAAATTTCCCCATGGTGGGATAAATGACATCTTATCTTAAGTTATCTTTAAAAAGGGAAGTGGACTCTTTGTGTGTGTTTGTGTGTGTGTCTCAGGCATCACACAAAATCCGTAAAGACTTTACAGCTGCAGTTTGGCATATTTATGTATTTTTGGTGTAGGAAGAGACCAGCAAAAACGGCAAGTTGATAAGACTAATATTTTGAGAGATATCAGTAATTTTGGAATACAATAGCCTTACAATCACGTTGCTATGCCCATGACAGATGATGGGAAGTGCAGTATCACGCTGCATGACAGGAAATGAAGTTAAAAACAGGAACGACACATTCACTAACTTCATTCTTTAGACATTGGTGTTAATATATTAATTGTTGTTTAAATTTTAAAGAATCATTTACAAAACATTTTTTATGTCAGTCTTATCTCATCTTCATCTTCATTTTTATCATCCTCAACAGCCTAATTTTCTCATTCTATCTTATCCTGGCTGCTATTTACACTGTCGGTAAAAGTGGCCCACATCTGACTTTTTGCCAATATGTGACCCATGTCTAATTTCTATGACAATCTGAACAACACAAATCTGATACTTCAGGTTATTTCACTCAGTCTGAACCGCCCCAGGACTAGACCCTGTTGGACCTCATCTGCCGTGTCTGTTTGATTCTGCTGTTCTATTTCCGTTTGCTGTGCCTGCCTGTGCACACAGCACTGACAGCTGCATGTGAGCACACCTTTCCAACCTAAAGCCTTCATCTGCTCTTCATTTGTACAGATGTGTTCCTCTGTAGTAAACACCGGGGGGCATTTAAGCAGCGATCACGGTGAGGATCAATGAAAATGTCACCAAACCTCGAAAGAGTGTCAGCAGCTGTGTGTCTTAAAGGCAGCAGAGGAGTGACAGCATGACAGCAGAGTGTGTTCACATCATTATGTTTTGACATGGGAGTTTACATGGAATGGGACCAGCCATGGAGAAAACATGATATGCGTAGATGTTTTTTTTTTAGCTAGTAATATAGGTAATGAAGTCTTGAAGTCATGTGATGCTCAAGTATGTGTAGAAGAAGTTAAGAGGTTTAGTCTAAAGCAGGGTGTCAAACATGCAGCCCGTAGGCCAAAACTGCCCCACCAAAAGGGTCTAATCCGGCCTGTGGGATGAATTAGTGAAATACAAAAATTACACTGAAGACATTAACAACCAAGGATGTCATATTCATTTTAGTTCAGGGACCACGTAAAGTCTAATTCGATCTCAAGTGAGTCAGACCAGTAAAAGACTATCATAATAACCTATAGATGAGGGGTGTCTAACTCATTTTCTTTCAGGGGCCACATTCAGCCCAATTTGATCTCCAACCAGTAAAATAATAACAGAATAGCCTATAAATAATGACAACTCCAAATTTTTTAGTGCAAAAAATAACATTAGATGATGAAACTATTTCTATCCAAAACAAAAAAGATGTGAATAACTGGAAAAAGCTGAAATTTCTGAAGAAAAACAAGTACAATTTTATCAATATTATGCCTCAACTTATGATTTATACATGTGCATTACAGATCAGATCTACCAAGACACAAAACAGGCAGAATATTGTTAAAATTGCACTTATTTTTCTTTCGACATTCCACGTCATTCATATTTGTTCAGGTTATTGGCATTTTATTGTTAAAGGATATCAGAAACTGATGTTCTTTGCAATAAATCAAAGAGAAAAAAAATTGGTGTTGATATTATTTATAGGCATAATGTCATATTATTTTTTTCACATTAAACCAAGAAGAAAATTTGGAGTCATTATTTCTAGGTTATTATGTTGTTATTTTTGAGTTTGATGCCCTTGATCTTCAGGGTAATTTCTGCATTTTGCACTTTGTAAATTCATCCCGCGGGCCAGATTGGAACCTTTGGCGGGCTGGTTTTGGTCCCCGGGTCGCATGTTTGACACCTGATAACGACTAAATATATAATATATATAATAAACGACTCAAATTTTTTCTGTTTGTTTTAGTGTAAAAAATGTAAATTACATGAAAATGTTTACATTTACAAGCTATTCCTTCTCAAAAAATGTAAATAAACTGAACAACCTAAAATATCTTTAAGAAAAATAAGTGCAATTTTAACACATATTGACCCAGTGCTACGTATGTGTCAATTAGAAAAATAGTTTTTCTCTATTTTTCACTTTTATTAAGTGTTTTATCACTATTTACTATAATATTAATCTCTGCATTTTGTGGTTTTTCAGTGAAAATCAGATGTTTCCCAGTATTTAATTCACTGATTATGCAGATGTTCATGAAAGCTCAGATGAAAGTTGAGGGTTATAATGTCAGAAACAGAGACAACTGAAGAAAAAGTGCCTTTTTTCAGTAAAAATTTCAAAAACTGAACGTAAAAACAGGTGTCTCCATCCACTGTCATTGATCCAACTCCATGGGTTTTACTGGTGAATCTATGTTGTAGAAGATGACAGTGTTTCCATGGTAACTACGGAGCCTCTGAACATCCAAATGGGTCATATCTGATGACCATGAAAAGATGACAAACTGTATTTCACACCAATTATTTACATGTATTGACAGGATTAATGGATCAACAGGTATTAAACAGTTTAGATCAGTAAATGCTTTGGGCATCAGTGGCTGTTTGGGTCTTTGTGGGTTAACAATATTATGCCTGTCAGTAAATCTTTGGTGCCATTGTAGACCCACTGTGATCTGTAAGTTGTAATGCACATGTGTAAATCTTAAACTGAGACTTATTTTTCTTAAGCAACTGCAAGTTGTTCACTTTATTCTCATTTTGTGAAGGATAGTTTGTAAATGTACAGATTTTCTTAATATAATTGTCCTTTTTTCTTTCTAAAACACAGATAAAAGTTTGGAATCAACATTATTTATAGGTTATTATGTCTTATTTTACTGGTCCTACTGTAGATCATATCTGTATGTGGCCCCTGAACTAAAATGAGTCTGACATCCATGGTTAATATTATCTGGAATCACTTTGTTCTAGAAATACCAGTACCAGTAATGAATGTTTGTGTCTCTTTCTTTGTTTCTTTTGACAGCTCTTCTAAACCGACTGGTAAAAATTATTACGGTGCAATATATCAACCCGGTAAACCGCTACCTTTACTGTCACCTGGGATAAAACAATCTCCAAAGCAAATAAAGCGGAGGCCTGCTGTGGCAGTGGGTCCACAGACTGAGGCTGCAGCTCCAGTCCCAGCCTCAGTGGCTCCTCCTCCAACAAAAGAGCAGACGGTGATTCCGACCTGGGTCTTTTGTCGAGGTCTGCATGGGGCCAGTTGAAGTCACATAGGGGGTCTCGGGGCCCTCCCCTTCCCCTTGACAGCAGCACTACCTGCAGCCTTCCAGCCTCGGAGGGTCTCAGGAACCTGAGGAACCACAGAGGAAGAATTCCACTGCTGTCAAACCACAATCTATCATTTAAACCAGGGGTGTCAAACTCATTTTAGTTCAGTTCCATATTCAGCTAAATTTGACCTGAAGTGGGCCGGACCAGAAAAATAATAACATAATAACCTATGAATAATGACAACTCCAAATTTTTGCCTTTGTTTTACTGTAAAAAAAACCCCCATCAAATTATGAAAATACTTACTTTTATAAACTATCAAAAAAAAAAAAAAAAAAAAAAACAGATAAAACTGAAATTGAAATTAAAAAAAATGTAAAAAAAATTTAGGTAATTTTAACAATATTATTCCTCAACTTATCATTTCTACATGTGCATTATGGATCAGATCTACAAAGACACTAAACACTGAAGAACAGGAGGAAAAACTGTTAAAATTGGGCTGAATGTTCGTTAGACATTTCAGGTTGTTCATATTTGTTCAGGTTATTCACATTTTAGTGTTACAGGATAGTTTGTAAACGTAAATATTTTCATAATTTGTTATTTTTTGCACTAAAACAAAGAAAAAAAATGAAGTTGTTAATTGTAGACTTTTTTTTTTTTTTTTTTGGCTTAATTCAAGATTTTTTTTTACTTAATTGAATTTTTTTTTTTTTTGGCTCAATTCCAATTTTTTTTTCCTTAATTGAAGATTTTTATTTTTTTTTTTGGCTTAATTCAAGATTTCTTTTTTACTCAGTTGAAGATTTTTTTTTTTTGCTTAAGTCAAGATTTTTTGCTAAATTTGAGATTTTTTTTTTTTTGCTTAATTGAAGATTTTTTTTAGTTAATCAAAGAATTCTTTTGGCTTAATTGAACTTTTTTTTTTTACTTAATTGAAGATTTTTTTTTTCTTTTTTGCTTAATTGAAGATTTTTTCCTTAATTCAAGCAATTTTTTTTTTTTGCTTCATTCAATTCAAGACTGTGGAATATTTGCACTCAGCAAAAACATCTGAGGGGCTGAACTGGACCCTTTGGTGGGCCGTATTTGGCCCCCGGGCCGCATGTTTGACACCCCTGATTTAAACTCTTTAACCATGAGGGTCACTGCTCGGGAGCCCACAGTGGGATCCAGGTCTCCTACCAGGTGTGTGTGTGAAGTCACATGTTTGACTTGATAGGATTACACACTCTGTGAGGCTGTGGATCGTTCTCTCCGCATAGATTCACTCTGTTGTCGCTGCATTTCACTCTCGTCACCTCAGAAGTTCAAAGTGTGGCTAAACAGGTTTGTGATGGGCCACGGCGTGAGAGTGGGAGTGTGTGTTGATTCCACTCACTCTAGGTGTGTATTTACCCATCAAAGATACATGGGAAAGTCCTTGCCTTGTATTTGCTTCACATACCTGAATCTAATGTAAGCAAAAGAAACAAATAAATGACATGAAAATGTAGATCATTGATGCGATTCTCCTTAACTCATAAAAACCCAAACAACCACCAGCGACCAAAATCATCTACCAGTATATGTTTAATAACTTCTGATCCATTAATCTTATCAATACATGTAAATAATTGGTGTAAAATACAGTTTTTTATATTTTCATGGCCATCAGATATGATCCATTTGGACGTTCAGAGGCTCAGTAGTTACCGTGGAAACACTGTCATCTTCTACAACATTGATTCACCAGTAAAACCCATGGAGTTGGATCAATGACGGTGGATGGACACGCTTGGTTTATGTTCAGTTAATGATAGATTTGCTGAAAAAAGTTACTTTAAAAAAAAAAAAATCTCTGTTCCTGATATTATGAAAATTAACTTTAATCTGAGCTTTTATGAACATCTGTATAATCAGTTAATGAAATATAGGAAAATACCTGAGTTTTATTGAAGAAATGCAAAATACAGAGGATAATATTGTGATAAAGTGCTTAAGAAAGGTTAAATACTGAGAAAAATTCTTTTGGGAACTGTAAAAGTAGCACAGGGTCTTTATGGGTTAAAGACCTAGAGCTCTGGTGACTCCCAAATAAATTTCTCTGTCTTAATCTTAATTTCTTATAATATTATTATCTGTATTTTGTCATTTTTAGTGAAAATAGATATTTTCCTGTACATAACTCACTAATCGTGTAGATGTTCATAAAAGCTCAGAGTAAAATCAAAGGTTATTACATCAGGAACAGAGAAAACTGAAGAAAAAGGGACATTTTCAACAAATATATCAATAACTGAGCATAAACCCAGTGTGTCCATCCACTGTCATTGCTCCAGCTCCATGGGTTTTACTGGTGAATCAATGTTGTAGAAGATGACGGTGTTTCCATGTTCACTACAGAGCCACTGAACATCCAAATGGGTCATATCTGATGAACATGAAAAGATGACAAACTGCATTTTACACCAATTATTGACATGTATTGATAGGATTAGTGGATCAATAGGTATTAAACATGTTAGGTCAAAGGTGTCAAACTCATTTTTAGTTCAGGGGCCACATTAAGCCAAATTTGATCTGAAGTGGGAAGTGAAATAATAGCATAGTAATATATATAAATAAGGTCAACTCCCAATTTTCCTCTATGTTTTAGAGCAAAACATGTAAAATTATGTGGTGAAAATATTTACATCTACCAACTATCCTTCAAAACATTGTGAATAACATGAACTTAAGAAACCTAAGTACAATTTAACAATGTCATGTATCAGTTTATCATTTACACATGTAAATTGCAACTTACAGATCACAGTGGATCAACAAATACACAAAACATTTAATAACAGGCAGAATATTGGTAAACTTGCCCTTCAGACATTTCAAAATGTTCATATTTGTTCAGGTTATTTGCGTTTTTGTGAAATTATACATTGTTTTAGTGTAAATACAGTTAAATGACATGAAAATGTTTATATTTACAGAGAGAAAAATTTGGAGTTGTGAGTATTTATAGGTTGTTGTGATAGTATTTTACTGATCTGAGCCACTTGGGATTAAATTAGTCTGTACGTGGAACCTGAGTTATAATGATTAAGATCTTCAGAGTAATTTTGCGTTTCACAAATTCCTCCCACAGGCCAGACTGGACTGTTTGGTAGGCCGGATTGGCCCCTGGGCCGCATGTTTGAGACCTCTGTTTAGATTGTTAGAAGGTTTTGGTCACCAGTGGCTGTTTGGGTCTTTATGGTTAAGGCAGTGTTTTTCAAACTTGGGGTCGGAGACTCCATGCGGGGTTGCCTGGAATTCAATGGGGTCACCTGAAATTTCTAGTAATAGATAAAAATTAAGAAAAACTTACTAATAAAAACTATATAGTGAGTTGACAGAGGCAATCCCAATACATAAAAAGACATGACAAACTGTGAAGCTGAAACTGAAGCACTGTGGTACTGTTTATCTGTCAAAAGTTCATTGTGGTCAGTCTCAGATGCTGCAGCTCTTTCATAATTCATAGTTTGAGTTCTTGTTTGTTCAGTATTAATTGTCAGCCTTGGAAATCCAAGCTGGACTGACTGTACATATCCATGGCCAAGGAAAATAAAATTCTCCCTTTGTGCAGTAATCTACACCTGGCTTTTCTGCCTCCGTCCATAATAATATGCATTTTATAGACTAAATGTCATCTAAAATTAACGTTTGTTTGTAACATAGTATAGCAAATTATTACATGACCAAAACAAATCAATTTTAGAAAAAAAAATTTGTGATGTTAAAATGGGGTCACAAGTTAAAAAAGGTTGGGAACCACTGGGTTAAGTTATGTTTGTGCTTCATTAAAACTGAAGCCTTTTGGATCATGAGCTTAAACTGGTCTACATTTGTCAGAAAATATAAACTTAAAATGACACTCCTCAGCAAAAAAAAGGAAGACTAACAGACATTAAGCGTGATGGTGGCGGCGGTGGTGGCGGCACCCTGTGCTGCCTGTGCTGCCGTTACAGCAGAGCGTCCTGGGAAAAGCCTATCTGCAGCCCACAGACAGCGGCAGCCTCCAGCTTTGATGGGGAAGCCTCTTTGTAGTGGCCTGGAGATGGCTTGTTAGTCAGTAAAAGTGAGGGCTAAATGCTCCCTAACAGGAAGCAGTTTACACGGTGACGCTCAACCTGCCTGTGGCCTTCTATTGTCCTGGGCCCCATGTCCCACTTCATTACCATTTCCTAAGAAAGGAACAGTAATTGCCCTTTTCTTCTGCTGTCCCTTCATCTTGGAGTGTCTTTTTTACCCCCTTCTTCTCCTCATTCCCTGTTTCTATCTGTTCTTTCCAAACAAACCAACTGCACTTTTAGCAAAATACTTCCATACTCTTTATACATTTCATAAATCTGACATATACATAAGCATTCTAACGATAATATCCATTATTTTCTTCTCACCTTTCACAGCATCCTACAAACTGATAGAGATTAAGACAAATGGGTGAAAATTCATCATTTTTCATTCTAAAAATGTCCTTTTTTCACTTCCAGTATATGTTTGACTAGTACACAAAGGCTCCAAACTAAGCATCAGAGCAGTGTCTGTATTAGAGGCCCTGAGAGTCTGCTGACCTTTGACCTGACCTTAGATGTTGGGCAGGTTTGTGTGGGCAACAACATTAAAGACAACAAAACACTCAGTCATTACACATGGATTTATGCTCTACTGTCCTTAAAGGTCTGACACCATTCAAGAAATATGCATTTGATATTTGCTTGTTACACTAGTGAAAATATTCTGTTTATACTAATATTACAGAATAAAGAACACTTTCATCATATTTAGCACAAATGCATACACTTATACAGACTAGTTCATGTACATGAGAACTAGAATATTTCATGTGTATATATAACTACTATCTTATCTACTTTTCTTTTTTGTTGTTTGTGTGGTATACTTATCTCTAATATCTATCTATCTATCTATCTATCTATCTATCTATCTATCTATCTATCTATGCTATCTATCTATCTATCTATCTATCTATCTATCTATCTATCTATCTATCTATCTATCTATCTATCTATCTATCTATCTATCTATCTATCTATCTATCTATCTATCTATCTATCTATCTATCTATTCTATCTATCTATCTATGCTTCCTTATTATTAGTTTATCTTTTCTTTTCCACTTTCTTTCATTCTTTTGATCACTGTCATGTCTGCAATGATTGTTACTGACTGTTTTCTGTTGTCTATTAGTTTTTTCCATTCTTTCTGTTCTTTTTTTGTTGTTTTGGTGGTTATCTCCCCATGATATCTTTATTTTATAACTGAAAAATGAAATGAAATCGATATCATACAGGATATTTTCAAACTACAATGTAAGAAAAGAATAAAAAACTATGCAATACTGTTGCACATTAACCATTTCATGCACAAATTATGAGAACCTTAATCAAAAATTTTTCCTGAGTGTTTTTATTCTTTCTTTAGGCATGAAAAAAAACAACGGGATGAAAATTTCTTCTAAAATAAATTTAAAAAATAATAATAAAATAAAAATAATTAAATTTTTTTTTTAAATACATAAAAAAAAAATTATAATGGAAAAAAAAAATCTTATGAACCATTTTTCATGAAGTTTCAAAAATGTCCACTCAACTGGAACCATGCATTTAATTTTTGATGCACAGAAACATGTATTTAGTGATAAATTGTGTGAGAACTATGGGGAGGGCTTGTGATTCTGGGGGTTATGCTCAGGAGAGATCTACATAATGTTACCAATCATGTCAGAAAAGATATGTAGTGTCTTAAACTTTAATAAAGTATGTGTAAAAAAACAAAACAAATGAACAAACAAGGAAAAAGACAACAAATCCATGAATACAAAGGAGACAGCTGTAGAATAGCGTCCACTGTAGTGACCAGTATGCAGGAAAGGGTTTAAAAATGAGGATGGAAAGGTATCACTGTGAGCGGACCTTATACAGTCACTTTTCAAATACTGGATATGACACATAGTATATTGTATTGGTGTCGTGGGACACAGAGGAGGATGTAGTAACAGCACTGAACAGAAGGGGGCGGTCTGTCAGGAACAGTGGGGTGATGAGGAGGAGGAAGAGAAGGAGGAGAAGAAGGAAGAGGAGGAGAAGGAGGAGGAGGAGGAGAAGGAGGAGGAGGGCTGCATCCATTGTCTTTTAATGAGAGCCTTTGATGTGGCCCCTGTGTTTGCTGTTTGTACACCTGGGCCCCTGTGCCTGCCTTCACATTGGCTGTGTTCTGGTCCAGGTAACACTTTCCAGTCAGCTGCTGCTGCTGCTGCCTGGCGTGGGAAGGCAGTAAAAGCAGCCCGGCCCCCTTTGTTTACCCCCCCTCCAGTTTACGGTGCAGACCCCTGTCCCCCCCACCACACCCCCACCACCACCACCACCAGTCCTCCAGGACTCTGGTGGCAGACGCTGCCTGCCTCTCTGGGGCCCCTGGACGCCCGTAGACGGGACAGTGCCTGTCAGATACTTCCTTCCAGTAGAACAGAACAGGAAATGACTGCTTTACCTTGTAAGTGGTGACGAGGACGGACAAATATGCGACAACAGAGACAAAGACACAACAGGAAACGGAGACATTTTACAACCCAGCCTGCAGAATAAAATCATACTATTGTATGTTTCTAGAAATGCAGAACGTCAGTGTGTCTGAAGAAAAAGTACTGTCATATTAAGTGTGAATATATGTAATTGTGTTAGAATTAATAATTAAATCTCAAATCTCAGTCTTAACCTAGTCAATATTGTGATAATTACTAATTATCACAATTATCGACTAGGTGAAGATTAAGATCTGACATCACTTGCTTCAGGCAGAGGTCACCAACCTTACCTACGTAAATAGAACGTAATATGTCTAATTTCTAACTCCTATATGTATATTTTAGGTAGCTGCTGCCTAAAATACTGCTTTCTTATTTAGTTCCGTTAGATTAGCTAATAAACAGAATAAATCTAAATGAGGATTCATATTATTTGATGCTCTAAGTTTGCATTCTATTACAGTCATGCAACATTTGGTGCACTGTTGAGTATGGAGAGCTAAATGACACAGGCTTCAGGTTTTTGTTTTTGGCCCATAGGTTGCACATTTAAGTCCTGGATTTTGTAAATTTTCCATCTGCTGAAGTTTCTAACAATTGAAAAAAGGAACAAAGAAAAGAGAAGACAGGAAATGGAAAATGATGTCATGATAGGACGTTTTATCTTCTTTCCCTTCTTGCTCATCATTAGATACTTTTTGTAACAGCCTTTCAACCTGTTGATATTCTGTTCTTGGAATATTAATTGTTTCTTAACGATTATGCATCATCGGGTGTGAATGTTATCAGAAAACGTGTGTTTCTATCGGCACTGATTTAAATCAAGCTGATTACATTTGCACAGCTAGCATTTCTAATGTCTTTTCACAGATTTTTGCCTCACTTTTGCACACAAGAAAACCCTGCACTACAAAAGAGGGGTGTCTAAAAACAAAGTAAAAACACTAAAGCTGAGGTAGAAGGTACTCAAAACAAGTGAAATATCTGTTCATGCAGCAAGATGATTTCATTTGACAAGATTCTTGAATCAAAATTGTTAAATGTAGAAAGAAGCATGTCTACAGTTGTATGAACACTTAAAATAGGATATTAACCCTTAAAACAAGATAAATTATCTAACACTTCTAAATGTAAGTTTTTTTTTCTTTATTAAATACTTTGCTGTGTGAGGTCACATTTAGGACAAGTGTTGACTTTTCACTACTTTGTTCTGGTATTAGTTCATATAGACACCTCTGGGTCACACAACCATATATCCAACACCTGCTGCTGTAGTGAAACAGAACGGATCTGTTTGTTTAACCCTTTCATGCACAGTGGTCACTACAGTGGACAGTTATTCTCCAGCTGTTCTCTTGCATATTCATGTGTTTTGTTGTTTTAGTTCCATATCAACCAACACAGCGGACACTTATGCACCATCCCGTACACTGACATTCATACCATTATTGTTACTTTCCCGTTCTTTTATCTAAATCAATTGTTAATTGTTATTAGACTGTAATTAACCGAGTTTTTTTTTTTTTTTTTGCATATTATCTGAGTGAGTAATAACTAGTATTATAGTATGATAAAATGTGAGAAAACATCAGATTAGCAGCATTAACCTCCTGAGGCCCAGAAAAGTGAAATTTATAGCTTTTTTTCATTCAACAATTGTCTTGATTGGAAACTACGTAATACAACAGTTTTTTTGTTTGTTTTTTTTCCAAGACATTTTTAAAAATTATTTTAATTTATTTATTTTTTTTAATGGAATGTCCTTTGCAATGGACAGCATTTTTTAAGTAAAACTGTCAAACTTTTGCCCCCTACAGAAGACAAAAATGCATTGCTGGGTCTCAGGAGGTTAAAAATGCTTTTATTTAATAGTTTTCATACAGTATGTCAGTAAATGCATACTTCTGAGCTTGAAAAATTAAACGCATGGTGTCCAGCTGAGTGGACATTTTTGTAACTCCATGAAAAATAGGTTCATAAAAAAAAAAAAAAAAAAAAAAAAAAAAAAGAAAAAATCAATCACATTGTTTTTTTCATGAATGAAGAGGAATAAAAGCACTCAGGAAAAAAAATCTTGATTAAGGTTGTCATAATTCATGCATGAAAGGGTTAATTTTAGGCGTTTATTAATTTCTGTCACTTTTTCTGTGTCAGATCAGATTTTGTTGGTGGTGTGACTTACATTTTTAAAATTATGTATCCATGTTATTGCTGGGTGAGGTGGTAAGTAAAGATCCCGGGAGCTCATTGGTGATGCATCGGAAAGTAACACCACGTTGTGTGAACATCTAATTTTAATTGTGCATTTATAGAGAGGAAGTGGGAGAGGGTGATGAGCTCTGAAGTCACACGTTCTGTGACTGTGGGTAAATAATGTTCCTGGCTGCACCTATCATTAATCCTGTGTCTTTAACACTTACTGTTTGTCAGTGGAAACTGGCCTGGCTCCTTTGATCTCCCCCCTTGCCCATTCAGCCCTCCCACTAAAAAAAAAAAAAAAAAAAAAAAAAAAAAAAAAAAAAGAACCACAGCAGCTCAGAGCAGAGCCAGCGCCCCTATAGCAGAACCTCAGAGGAGGTCAGAGAACGTCTTCCCTGAGCAGACAGCGGGGCCCGGTTATGATGATCCGCCCCAAAGTCATGATTAATATCTGCTAATATTTGCTAATGTCTTTCACGGCTCCCAGCACAGCCCAGCTCCATCCTTCTTCACGTCAGAAATGAGATGGGCTCAAGTGTGATCTCACTCCACAGGCCCTGCAGCTCATATATGTGTGTGTGTGGGTGCATGTGCACACAGCTGGGGGCTGCAGAGAGGAGCTTTAACTGTGTTTTCTCACACACTGGTGTCTGCTGACCTCAGCTGCTCATATTTACATCAGGCAACACCGACCGCAGTGGAAAAAAAAGAGGAGGAACAGGCAAAAACAAAAGTACAGGGAATGCAGCAGCACTACCTGGAGCAGAAACTCATCAATAAATCATTATGTTGTTGTAGAGGATGTGTGTATGTCTGAGTGTAATCTAATATTAATGATAATCTATATGAATCAATATGTACAGGTGCTACAGGGAACGCACCGAGCATGTAGAGCACAACAAACTGCATGATGCTGAAAACGTATGGAAGTACGTACACAGATGCATCAGAACTATGTTAAAAATGACAAGTACATGCATATAAATGTACAAAAACAGTAAATGATTCGTATTGCAAATGACAAAATATCTTGTAGCCCAGGGATGTCAAACTCATTTTAGTTCAGGGGCCATATTCAGCTAAATTGATCTGCAGTGGGCCGGACCAGAAAAATAATAACATAATAACCTATAAATAATGACAACTCCAATTTTTGTCTGTGTTTTAGTGTAAAAAAAAACAAACATTAAATTTTGAAAATACTTACTTTTATAAACTATTTAAAAAAAAAATAGATAAAACTGAAATTTAAATTTAAAAAATGTAAGAAAATTTAGTGCAATTTTAACAATATTATTCCTCATTTATCATTCTACATGTGCATTATGGATCAGATCTACAAAGACACTAAACACTGAGGAACAGGAAGAAAAGTTGTTAGAATGGGCTGAATTTTCTTTGGACATTTCAGGTTGTTCATATTTGTTCAGGTTATTCACATTTTAGTGTTAAGGATAGTTTGTAAATGTAAATATTTTCATAATTGTTATTTTTTAAAGAAAAAAATTTAAGTTGTTTATTCAAGATTTTTTTTACTTAATTGAGGATTTTTTTTTTTTTTTTGGCTTAATTCAGATTTTTTTTACGTAACTGAAGATTTTTTTGGCTTAATTGAAGATTTTTTTTTTTTTGCTTAATTCAAGATTTGAATACTTAATTGAAGATTTTTTTTTTTTTTTTTTTTTTTTTTACCTTAATTCAAGATTTTTTCCTTAATTCAAGCTAAAATTGTTTTTTTTTTTTTTGCTTAATTCAATTCAAGACAGTGGAATTTTTGCACCTGGCAAAAACATCTGAGGGGCCGAACTGGACCCTTTGGCGGGCAGCATGTGGCCCCTGCCCGCATGTTTGACACCCCTGTTCTAGACAAAGTAAAATTCACAACCATGTTGACAAAAAAAAGGACTACAATATATGAAGTGAGTCAGAAATGAGTATAAATTGTTCTTTTGTGGTATAAACAGTATCTCTGTTACAGTATATATTTACTTTACAGTTATTATTTACACTGTTAAAATAAAAGCAGTAGCACCTGTTACAATATACAATACAATGTACTTAGTGTGACTGTGATATAATGAAAATATTGTAATTTAATGTACAAAACAGCAGTACACACACTATTCCTGTTATATTACATAGTATGACCTTATGTTTTTGCTGAAATATAAAAGCAGGTTTGTTTATGTGTCTTTCTTTTCTATTTCATTTATTTAATTTTATGTTAATTTTATTTTATATATATTCTTATCTTATTTATATATTTTCTTTTATTTTGTCTTTTATTTTTTCATTTTTTAAATTTATTTCTATGAATGAAATAGATAAATAAACTAAAACTAAACTACAACATATCAGATGACACTTTTGGCTGTTTCTAGTTTATTTAGTGCACATATTCAGCATCACTGCATACTTTTTGTGGTATTGTTGTGGAGTATAATTCTGTAGACAGTCACATGTGGAGGATACTTTGTAGACAGGTACTTGTTTTATATATTTACTTTTACTTTTCCAAAGTAATCCTATTGATATCCACCTTCATAGATGCCACATTATGGGCTCTGAGCTGTAACATGCACATACAAACTTTTAGTTAATATGGCAAATGTCTCATTATCTAAGTAAGTAAATTAAAAAATAGTTAACACATGGGCTCATTTGTGTTTTAACGCTGCTCCACCTTAGCAGGAGAGCAGTAAACTGTGATGTAATCTGTTGCTTATCTTATCTGGTATCATTAATTCAAGATTAGCTCTGACCAGTGGTGTTAGCTGCATCTGCTCTGTTTTTAGAACTGATATTTGTCCCTGTGTGTTTATTGTTCTTTGCTGTAGAGACACAATATCTATAGCAGGGGTGTCAAACATGCGGCCCGCCAAAGGTTCCAATCCAGCCCCTGGGATGAATTTACAAAGTGCAAAAATTCCACGCTTTTGAACTGAATTCAGAAAAATAACTAAAAAATTATTTAAAAAATTATCTTGAATTAAGGAAAAAATGTTGAATTATGCCAAAATAAATATATAAATAAATTTAAAAATAAAAAACCTTGAATTAAGCAAAAAACCAAAATCTTCAATTAAGTGAAAAAAAAAAATTCTTGAATTAAGCAACAACAACAAAAACAAATTTCAATTACGTAAAAAAAATCTTCAATTAAACAAAAAAAATCTCAAATTTAGCAAAAAAAATCTTGAATTAAGAAAAAAAAAATGTTAAATCAAGTTAAAAAAAATCTTGAATTAAGTCAAAAAAAAAATCTTTAATTTAGCAAAAAAAATTTTTGAATCAAGCAAAAATCTTGAATTAACAACTTTAAATTTTTCTCTTTGTTTTAGTGCAAAAAAATAACCTTAAATTACGAAAATATTTACATTACAAACTATCCTGTAACACTAAAATGTGAATAACCTGAACAAATATGAACAACCTGAATGTCTAAAGAAAATTCAGCACAATTTGAACTCTTTTCTGCCTGTTCCTCAGTGTTTAGTGTCTTTGTAGATCTGATCCATAATGCACATGAACAAATGAGAAGTGGAGGCTGAATATTGTTAAAATCGCACTTATTTTTCTTTAGAAATTTCAGTTTTTTCAAGTTATTCACCATCTTTTTTGTTTGGATACTGTATAAAAGTAAGTATTTTCATAATTTAAATGGGGGTTTTTTGTACTAAAAACACAGACAAAAATGTGGAGTTGTCATTATTTATAGGTTATTCTGTTATTATTTACTGGTTCGGCCCACTGCAGATTCAAATTGGGCTTATTGTAGCCCCTGGACTAAAATGAGTTTGGACACCCCTGATCTATAGTGTGTTTTTGATCAAACACTGACTTCAGATACTGTGTTTGATGACAAAAATAGGAGTTTTAGATGCATGCTCATTACACAAAGCAATAATAAGTAAACTCGGGTATAAAACCAACTCTATGTCTCCCACAAGATGCACATAAGCTAAGTTCTTGCAGCATTAAAGCATTTTTACCTCCGCCAAGGAGGTTATGTTTTTTGCCAGGGTTTGTTTGTTTGTTTGTCTGTCTGTCCGTTAGTGTGCAACATAACTCAAAAGTGATGGACAGATTTTGATGAAATTTTCAGGGTTTGTTGGAAATGGGATAAGGAAGAAATGATTAACTTTTGGTGGTGATCGGGGGTGGGGGGGCCCACAGGGGGGCCCATTTCCAACAAACCCTGAAAATTTCATCAAATCTGTCCATAACTTTTTGAGTTATGTTGCACACTAACGGACAGACAAACAGACAGACAAACAAACCCTGGCAAAAACATAACTTCCTTGGCGTGGGGGGGCCCACGGGGGGGGCCACTGATCAGCCTTGGCGGAGGGCTGCGCTCTCCGAGTGCTTCTAGTTTTCTGATCATTTGCTTTTGTATGTTAGTGAGAGGCTGAAAAGTCTCAACATCCATACATAAAGTGGACAGAACATGGGTTAGTTCTAAACATACACAGAGTCTGAACAGAAAACCTACAAGGACAGAACACACACATGAACCTTGCCTTTTCAACAACTCAGCCCATCAGTCAAACAGTAAAGAAGACAGAATGTAGCCCAAAAGGACTGCAGCAAATACAGCCTGTACGTACATATCTGAAAAGGAGTGGAAAGAAGAAAACACTCGTTTCACCCCCGCAGTTATTTATTATTTATAATTACAATACAGTGCAAAAGTCATAGGCAGCCTTTAGTTTTGTTGTTGTTGTTTTCACAGGGTTGTAATGGGTGTGTGTCTTTATGTCTGTAAAAAATGCAGGAAATAATCCCACCAGTATTGGAAAAAAAAGAGAAAAAATCTGACCTGAACAGCTTCTGCAGGTAAAGTCAGTATATATGTGACCTTCATTTGGATTCAGTAATCAATACCTCTTTTGGGTCAACTCTGGATGTTTTCTTAAATGATTTTATGTTATATTACACACCTTCACAATATTTCAGCCTTTTCTCTGTTGTGAGGACCCCCGAATAGCACAGGTGTCAAACATGTGGCCTGGGGGTCCAAGGTTCCAATCCGGCCTGTGAGAGGAATTTGCAAAGTGCAAAGTTAGGGTGTCAAACTCAAAAATAATATCATAATAATGCATAAATAATGACAACACCAATTTTTTCTCTTTGATTTAGTGCAAAAAACATTAAAATTATGAAAATGTTTTACGTTACACAAACTATCCTGACTTGAACAAATGAAGGAAATGAGAAAAATGAAGTGCAATTTTAACATGGTCTGTCTGTTCTAAATGTTTTGTGCATATATATAAATGTTAAGTAGAGGCATAATATGGATAAAATTGTACTTATATTTCTTAACAAATTCGTTTTTTTCAGGTTTTCACATCCTTTTTGTTTGGATAGTTTGTAAATGTAAATATTGGCATATTGAATGTTATTTTTTGCACTAAAACAATTTGTAGTTGTCATTATGTTGTTGATTATCATGCTAGTATTTTTACTGGTCCAGCCCCACTTCAGATTAAATTGGGCTGAATGTTGCCGCCGTAGAGAAAATGAGTTTGACACCCCCTGCCGTATAGTATTTTTTTTTTTTTTTTAGGGAAATGCGACTTTTCCTATACCTATTTGCTGTATATTCCAGTTGTACATATACTTCCAAGACTGAGAAATGGATAGGTGCTCATAGTCTTGCTGAAACAACATACCTTGTGGTGGCCCACGACTTTAGCATATTGCTTATATTATATTATATATATATATATATATTATATATATAGGCTATAAATTTATAAATATACATACATATACACACATCTACATATATACACAAATGCATGCATACATACACACACTAAAGTCGTGGCCAAAATTTCTGGGAATGACACATGGATTCTTTGCTTAAATGTGATTTCAACAACAAAAGTGTCAGAAATTAAAACTAAGCTTGCAATAATTTTACACATACACACATAAAGATACACACATGCATAAACACATACATTTCATTTCCATATGCATGTGCACACATTTATACATAAACATGCATACATACATACACTGATGCCCATAAAATGATTGTCATGAAATGATTGTGACAATGTGATTTATTCTTGAAAGATTAAGTGTAACCGGCACTCAGTATGGAACCATTACACATGGTCAAAGGTGATGCTGATGTGATAAACAGGAATAAAAGAGGGATGTGTCTGAAAGTAAAATGATTACAACTTGACCACATATGAAACAATGAACACATATAAACATACACACATAGATGTGTACATACACATATACATATACATATACATATACATATACATACACATATACATATATAAATGCACATATACATACACATACATATACATACACATACATATATAAAGGCCCATACACATATACATACACATATACATATATAATGCACACACACATACTATATAATGCTCATATACCATATATATATATAAATACGCATACACATATACATATATAATGCACAGTACACATATACATATACATCACATATACATATAAATGCACATACACAATATACATATACTACACATATACAGATATAAATGCACATAACACTACATATATAAATGCTCATATACATATAAAACACATCACATATACATATAAATGCACATACACATATCCAATAAATACACATACACATTACATATATGAATGCACATATACATATTTAAATGCCATAACACACATACATATAATGCCATATACATATACACATAAAATACCATGTACATACACATGCACAGGGCACAGATACATATATACATATGTACAAATATACACACCTACACATGTGCATACATACAATACATTTGTACATCCACGTGCAGCCTAAAAGAACCACTCAAATGCAACAGAACTTCTGTGATAAACAAACACCTTCAAAACTATATTTCTTGATATATTATTTTTGTATTTCTCTATAAACTACTTCATGTTTGCACAAACTTTTTGCTCCACACTGCCATAGCCAAAACAGTCTTTCAGCCTTGAAATGAAACCAACTCCTCAGATTTGTATCCTTCCTTTTCTTCAGTGAACAGTGTTTTAATATTAAGTAGTGCTTCATGTTTCCCCATTTCCCTATGATCATTCAGGCGTTGTCGTCTTGTTTTACACATTAGATGATCTCCTCTATGCTCCTTCACCACATCACGTCAGACTCAACACAACATGCCGGCTCAGTCCTCCAGTGTCAAAGCTGAGCCTGTATCATTAGCCATGCCAAAGGTCTCAAGGTCCGCTGTAGTGTCCAGGGCAGCTGGATGAGGGCCGGCGGGGGGCCGAGGGGGGGCAATTACTGTCCCACTAAGTCTTTTTATCCTTTCAAAAGGGCTGGGTGATTAGAAGAGGAAAGTTTAGATTTCCTGAACTTGAAGTGGAAACGCAAAAGTGACAGACGAAGCTCAGAACTCAATCCACATCAGGGAGGGATCAGTGTGTGTGTGTGTGTGTGTGTGTGTGTCTTTACTGGTATGGGCTGTTAGTAAGAGGTGACTGGTTTTACTCACAGCTCTTACTGCTGTAGTCATACTCTGACTAATGTGTCTTTATTCATACATTTAGTTGTTGAGTGAATGTGAACAAGTAGCTGTTGAATCAGTAAATAAATAAATAGAAGCTGGAAGAAAAGAATTTGTACATATGCAAATCTTGTTTTTTTTTTTTTTTTTTTTTCTTTATTAGCGTATGTATATAGTATATATTTACTTCAGTGTCCTGTAGATTTGTACATATGCAAATCTTGTATTTTTTCCTGCTTTATTAGAGTATTTGTATTTATTTATTTATATTAATTATTGCTTTTATCTCATTTACTTACTTTCCTTTATTGTTTATTATTTATATATTTATTTTTTTTGCTTTTTTGCTTTAAAGAGTGTTTTTGTATGCAGCTGATTTGCAAGTAATTTCCCTTGTGGATCAATAAAGTTTGTCTAAATAATCAAACATATTTAAATCACTTAATTACAGTTTAAACTATGATAATGTGAAAACTGAAGCAAATTAGAAAACTGATTTATTTCACAAATTTTAAGCCAATTATGTCCATGATTTAGACTTAGAACTTTATTTAACATTATTTACAGAATATTTCCTTTATGCTAGACTTGACTGCCTTAGCTAAATCATAATTTGATGATGAAAAGCTTTTTTTTTTTCTTTTTTTTTTTTTTTACAGTTAATGTGGATTCCTTGAAACCCACAGGATGATCTAAAATGAAAAGTTAGTCAACCTGAATGTACCTGGAGATAGAAATATCCAGGAATTCTGTAAATCTCAATGAATTCTTGTGAAATAGTGAGTAAATCTAACAATATTTAGAAATGAATTTGATTAGCTTTTTCACATATTTTTCAACTTTAAATATGATAGATGATATTATTATTATGTGGCACTTCATTATATTTATGAACTTTTTAAATTGGTGACAATTTTTTCACAGCGCCTGGAAAAATCTCTTTTCAGGGTCAAAACTTAAAACTTCTTCCATTCTTGGATATTCTTTGCATTTCTTTTGTCTGTATTACACTGACATGTGTAAATCCGACTCCATATGAGGTCGACTATGCCAGTTTATCATTCATATAACCCAGTGAATAGGTTTTATCAGGGTGTTTGTTCTCTTATAGTGAAATGAAACAGTCACAGATCATAAAAAGTCTGTAAAATCAACGTACTTGCAAATAAAGACACTTTATTTATATATTCATCTCTTTGCAGTATTCAGCGTTACATCTGGCTCCATTGATCCTTAGAAAAGCTCTCATGTGTTTTCCCTCGCCTCCGGTTCCTCTGTCTGTGATGTACTTGGAATTGAGTGAGGCCTTTGGAGCGCGACTCCACTTTACTACACCACTTCCTCCAGTTCAACAGAGGCCATAAATGTAAAGGGGATCTCTCACACCTTCGCATCCCGTATCATTCAGCAGCCTCTTCCTCCTTTTTTTTTTTTATTTCGGAGACAGAGAGTGTTAAAAAGTGGCTCCATAGAGGACATTAACCCCCTTAGCCCCCAGTACAGTAACACACAGACAGATGCCTCATATCTACATGCAATAACCAAATACAGACTGCTTTCTAATGGGAGGATGTTGTGAAAATGACCAAAAACACCCCATTCTGGAGCCACATTATGTCATCATGCTTTAACCCTTTCATGCATAGTGGTCACTACAGTGGACAGTTATTCAAAGCTGTTCTTTTGTATATTCATAGATTTTATTGTTTTAGTTCCATATCAGCCAACACAGTGGATCATCTCATACACAGACACTCATACCATTACTGTAACTTTACTGTTCTTGATAAACCTGATCTGAAGTAACATGTTTTAGTATAAATTAATTGCTTGTTATTATTATTAGACTGTATTTAACAGTTGTTTTTTTTTAACTAAAATTTGTTTTTGTTTTTTTTTTGCGTATTATCTCCATAAAGTGATTAATAATTAGTATTAGAGTATGTTAAAATGTGACATCCGAAAACATCAGATTAGCAGCATTTTTAAAAAATCGTTCATAGTTTTCACACAGTATATCAGTAAATACATGTTTCTTTGCTTCAAAAATTAAACGTGTGGTGTCCAGCTGAGTGGAGATTTTTGCAACTCCATGAAAAATAGGTTCATAAGAAATGTTCAATCGTATTATTTTTTTCATGCCTAAAGAGGAATAAAAACACTTAGGAAAAAATCTTGATCAGTTCTCATAATTCATGCATAAAAGTGTTAATGTAGGAACATATATTAACCCAGTTCTCTATGGTGTCTATATGTTCTCTATATGTTCTCCATATTTAACTTCATTAAAGTTATTTATCAAAATTTACTATGACATAATCCTCTGTATTTTCTGTTTTTTTCAGTGAACATCAGGTATTTTCCTATATTTGATTTACTGACCATGTAGATGTTCATAAAAGCTCAGATTGAAGTTGGGAGTTAAGAAAAAGTGACTTTTACAGTAAATACATCATCAACTGAACATAATCCAAGTGTGTCCATCCACTGACATTGATCCAACTCCATGGGTTTTACTGTTGAATCAATGTTGTAGAAGATGATGGTGTTTCCATGGTAACTACAGAGCCTCTGAACATCCAAATGGGTCAGATCTGATGACCATGAAAAGATGACAAACTGTATTTTACACCAATTATTTACATGTATTGATAGGATTAGTGTGATTAACAGGTATTAATCATTTCAGATCAGTAGATGTTTTGGTCGGTGGTGGATGTTTGGGTCTTTATGGGTTAACGGACAAGAGGCCTAAACGCTAAAAAAAATGCTTGCAAAATATAGGGCATGGTTTTTTTTCTTAGTGTCTGTTGGGAATCTCCATAGCAACCATGTGTAAAGTGGAGGTAATCACCATAGCAACCATGCACCATCTACTCTTTAGCTGTTAAACTAATCCCTCTGTCTTTACTTGTAATAAATGTCAGACAGTTTGGGCTTTAATGCATCCTACAAGAAAGCACTCACATTAGATTCAATGCAGATACGGTGCTTCTGTGGGAAGTCAGTGTTGCAGGCTGCAGCAACAAAAACTTTGTTGTGTTGTGGTTGTCGGGTGTTGCCTGGCGAGCGGCGATTAAAGCACAAAACAACAGCAAACATTTTCTGCCGTTTGATTGACAGGTAAAATATGAGCTGCTGCTGGAGCGTCTTCATCCCACACAGTGAGCGAACGTCTGCGTCTCAATCTGAAGTTTGCTTGAAAAGCCTGCTGAGGTTTCCCACAGATTTTTCTCTCCTCACACACAAACACCCCTCGGCGTTGGGTGTCCGGCAGGCGGAGGGTTAACCGGCTCTGGCATCAGCACACACTCACCTAGGTGGGAAATATTACAGAGGTCTGGTGCTTCACAAAGGGGACAGTTATAACGATGCATATTTTCCAGAGCACTGAACTGGCCTAAATAAGTAAACAGAGCTAGGCGGATGAGTCAGCCCTGGGAAGAGATAACACACACACATATAGACACACACACACGTATAGAGACACACATGCACAAACAGTTTCACAAGGCATATTTACAAGAGTTATGACATAAGATGGTAACTGGACGAAACAAAACACTAATTCAGGATTTGGGTTCCACTGATATGGAACTCAGGACATAGAAGCTGAATCTAATCATTACACTGGTCTACAAGGAAAATGCTTCCAGAATAAAAGTAATGAAATTTTACCACACGAGAGTCACTGATAAAGAAAAATCAAGTAAAAAATGCTGGTTGGCTGAACTTTCCAAGATACAGCCTTGGGTCAGAATGTGAAATTCAAGAATTAACGAGAGAATGGGTTTGACTTAAAAGGAATATTTGTCTCAGAGCTACAAGATCTACTTCAAAACACTGTCTGCACATTAGAATACATTCACTTTACAGGTTCTATTTAGTGGAAGATCTATAAAATTATTATACAAATGTACATAAACCAATATATGTGTGTAATAACACTTAATCATATACCTTGAAAACATGAGCAAACCAGCACTTTTGTCATTTATTTTCCAATTAATCTTATTAAAATACATAACATTTAGCACATTTAATGTCTGAAGCAAATCATTTCTAAACAATTGTACACCAGTGTTATTATACTAACAAAACTGATAAAATAACTAGAATTTTAATTTCTATCCTTAATTACTTCCTACTTTACTCATGATCCTGTTAATGTTTCATCTGACAACATCTTTGTGTGTTGTGAAAATGTACCTGCACTTAGACAACTATCATCAACAGATGCATAAAGACTATTTAACCCTTTCATGCATAAATTATGAGAACCTTAATCAAGTTTTTTTTTTTTTTCCTGAGTGTTTTTATTCTTTTTTAGGCATGAAAAAAAAAAAAAAAAAAAGCAACTGAAACTTTTTTATGAACCTATTTTTCATGGAGTTGCAAAAATGTCCACTCAGCTGTGTTTAATTTTTGAAGCAAAGAACATGTATTTACTGGCATACTGTGTGAAAACCATGAAATATAATTTTTAATGCTGCTAATCTGATGTTTTGTCACATTTTAACATAATCCAATGCTAGTTATTACTCACTTTATGTAGATAATGTGGGGAAAAAAATACTGTTTGTTTTAAAAAAATACTGTAAATTGCAGTCTAATGATAATAACAAGCAATTAATTTACACTAAGACATGTTAGTGAAGATGAGTTTATCAATAACAGTAAAGTTAAGGTAATGGTATGAATGTCAGTGTATGGGATGATCCACTGTGTTGTCTGATATGGAGCTAAAACAATTAAATCCATGAATATACAAAAGAACGGCTTTGAATAACTGTCCACTGTAGTGACCACTATGCATGAAAGGGTTAACTTTATTTTCTCCATTCTTTGTTTATTCCGAAAAGCAAATCATGCAAAACTTCCCTTTTGGATACAATTCAATGTCCACACCTCAAATGTGAATGAGAGAGTGACTGTTGCTGATCTAAGTTTTTTAGTAGAATAAAGAATATTTATAACAAGTGGGAGGGAGGAGACGGCTTGCTCCGCTTCTTCTTCAACCAGATAAAACACATTAAGGTGTGTATGTTTACATTAACCTAGATACAAATGTATAGAATGTACATGTTTACACAAAATCGATATATTCAATTCATAGCAATTACAGGTTTTACATAGTTTGTCCATTTTGATCAAATGATTCCCAAAAGATTCCCTTTGACCTTTAAAAGAAAATGTCAGGTTTTCCAGACTGTAAATATCCTGTAGGATTTTCATTTAATTTTATTTTTTAGTAATAAAATGGAGGTATCATGGGGAGATAACCACAAAACAACAAAAAGAGAACAGAAAGAAAAGAAAAAATAATAGACAATAGTAAACAGTCAGTAACGTCATTGCAAGACATGACAATGATCAAAAGAATGAAAGAAATAGGAAAAGAAAAGAGAAATATAATAGATAGATAGATAGATAGATAGATAGATAGATAGATAGATAGATAGATAGAGATAGATAGAGATAGATAGATAGATAGATATAGATAGATAGATAGATAGAGATATAGATAGATAGATAGATAGATAGATAGATATCCATTCAAATCAATGCATGTTGTACAGAAGCTGTTAAAACACTACACTGTAAAAAATGACTGTAGAATTAACACCAAAAAGTTGTAAAATTGCAACATAAAAAAACTGTAAGTGATAATACAATGCAAAGATGTTTATTTGAAAAGATTTTAATGTTAACGATTGAATCAAATATAGCTGTAGTTTTTACAGGAAGAGTATGTGAACAAAACCAGATTTGTATGGAGAAATGATGTATTTCTATTGTTTTAGAAAATAAAACTGTACGTTGAAATACAATGTGGTGCCTTTTAAATTGCAAAGAGCATAATGTTGAAATAACGGCCTATTTGCTTTTATTATATATATATATATATTATATATAATATATATATATTATATAATATATATATATATATATATAAAGTTATAAAAAAGTAAACATTTAACAATGTAACATTTTAAATTAGTAAATTAATGGGTTGGTAGAGTTGGTAGAGCGGCTCGTCCAATAACCAAAGGGTTGGTGGTTCAAATCCTGGCTCTGACTGTCCATATGTCCAAGTTTACATGGAAGACACTGAACCCTAAACTGTTCCCAGTTGGACCTGGTGGTTTTGGAAAGTGCTTTGGAGACCATGAAGGTGGAGAAAATGTGCTAAATAAGTGCAGTCCATTTACCATTTAAATCCAGTGTTAAATCTACATGTTACTCCATAAATATTTTTACAGTTGGATGTGTTTTTTACAGTATTGTTCTGGAAACCACAGCTGCCAGTTTTTTTTTTCTGTAAAAACAACAGGATTTTTTTTTTTACAGTGTAAACCTCTGAAACTGGAAATAAAAATCTGAATAAAAGCTCATTCTATGATAATTCTGCTCCCCTTCATTGCAGAAGAAGATTTTCTACAACAATAACAACATCTACAAGTACATACTCTTATTTTCTGTAACATTTTTCACAGTCTTTACAAGGCTTCAAATGATAAAAAAAAAATCCATTCTTGCAAAAAGTGCAGCAATAGTGAAGATATAACATTAAAAATAATCTGAGACAAAAAAGATCTTAAAATTAACATCATTTTACAACATACACAGACTATAAGTGGTGATTCATCTATGCACATCCTTAAATCTCTATTAATATGATGTTGAATTACTGCTGCACTGACACAGAGAAAGGATAATACAAGAAATTAAAATGATTATGTAAAGACATCATACTAAAGTAACAGTAAATAAGTACAAATGTAGTGACTTTTAACCAGTGGAGAAGCAGAAAAGTCAACTCCAGAGCTGCAGTCTGTCTCTTTCTCTTTCTATTTCCATTTTCTGACCTGACTGTTGTTAATAAAAGGTAAACGCTGACAGAAATTGGCCCGTTTCCTCATAACTTTCTCCTTTGCTGTGGTGAAGTGAAGGCCTCAGAGGGAGCCGTGTAGGCCCCATTATGCAAATCCGGGCATCACTTGTGGGCCGTCCACACTTTGGCACAACAGGAACACAGAGTCTGTCCTAATGGCTCGCTCTCAGTAAACACAAGCCCTCCCTCTCCCATGTGGATTTGAGACAACAAAAGATTAGCTCTATTTGCAAATATACAACTGAGTTCAAAGGTGCTGCTCTGTGGCCTCGCTTCCCTTCTTTTGTCTGAACACGCAGGGCATCAAATCCCACAGACTGTAATACATTATCAAACACACTAAATGACAGTTTTCACATATCTGCACTTTAGTTTAGTTTCTTTGCATTCGAGAGCAATTCAAGAAGATATTTTTGTTTTGATCAGTGCATGATTTCATACTAGCTTTAACCTAAATGGATGTGATGATAATACATAGAAAAGACATGGAGAGAATATCAGACACAACAAACAAGACAGAAAAGATGATTATAAGATGATAAAAGCATAATGAGACAAAAACATATACCTATAGTTTCTGATTTTTGTCGTTTAATTCTCCTTTTGCTCATTTTGATCCAAACTGAATGTAATGAGTTTTTAAATTAACAACATGTAAAAGATAAAGATGAAAAATTAATGGAAATAAAAGAGAGAGAGTGGATGATGAAGAAAAAGGTGATAAATGGTTTTGGACGTTCATTATTCTCACTTGTTTTGTTTTGTTTTTATCTTTAATTTTATTTGTTATGTTAGATTTAATAGTCTTAATAAAATGTTGGCATAATGTGAGGTTCAACTGACAGGAATGTTCTACTGGTGGTTGGTTTTTTAGCTTTTTTTTGTATCTTTTTATACCTAAATTGAATCAGAACTTTTACTTTACTAGGTTTTTTTTTTTTTTTTTTTTTTTTTTTTTACCTTTTTATACCTAAGTTGAATCAGAACTTTTACTTTTACCAGGTTTTTTTTGTTTTGTTTTTTTTTTTACCTTTTTATACCTAAGTTGAATCAGAACTTTTATTTTTACTATTTTTTTTTTTTTACCTTTTATACCTAAATTGAATCAGAACTTTTACTTTTAGTAGTTTTTTTTTTTTTGTTTTATTTTTATTTTATTTTTTTTTTTTAGCTTTTTGTACCTAAATTGAATCAGAACTTTTAGTTTTACTAGGTTTTTTGTTTGTTTGTTTTTGTTTTTTACTTTTTATACCTAAATTGAATCAGAACTTTTACTTTTACTAGTTTATTTATTTATTTATTTATTTATTTATTTTACCTTTTTATACCTAAATTGAATCAGAACTTTTACTTTTACTAGTTTTTCATTTTATTTATTTATTTATTTTACCTTTTTATAACCAAATTGAATCAGAACTTTTACTTTTTCTAGGTTTTCTTTTTTTTTTAAACAACTGTGCTTGTGCTTCATCTGGAGTGAAGAATGAGTGAACTTTATGTGCCACCTCTTGTAAAAGCTGATTTGATAAACTTTTTATTTTTATTTTACCCAACAAAACTTACATCAAAGTCTCCAAATATCGGTAAAATATGTGTAAATTGTTGTGAGACCGTGTGTCTGCTGTGGGGGCGGTTTAGGAGACAGTCCTAGAGGAGAGGTGTGCGCGCAAAGACCCCGCCCCGCATCCCCATGAGGTCCCTTGGGGCCCTTAAATGAAGAGGCCTTCAGGGTTTAGAAACCAGTTATCCGCTGGGCCTCAGACCTTCTACTGGTTCACCTTCTGTTCTTCGGAGTCACTGAGCCTCTGCTGCACCACAACCAACTAAAGTAAACTGAACTGAACTTTTTGGAACTTACTTTTTCTCTTGGAAATATGACTTCTTCTTCCAACCCCGACCAGCGCCTGGAGCATCTCCTCAGCGCCGTGGAGAGCGAGTTCCAGAAGGGCAGCGAGAAGGGAGACGCATCCGAGAGGGATATAAAACTGACTCTGGAGGACGCGGATTTATGGAACAAGTTCAAAGAGCTGACCAACGAGATGATTGTCACCAAAACTGGAAGGTAGGTCCGGCGGGGGAGGCCGCGGCACAGGCTTGGCACATTTTTACGCACGCTTTACGCACGGGTTTCTACGCGTAAAGCTGTACTCTGATGTACAAATATACAAATATTGCTCTAATTTTTTTTTTTAAAGAGTAAAGAAAATTGTCAGTGGGTATGAGGCAGGATTACCCACTGTCAAAAAACTATACCCACGGCTTTTAGGGCCTTCAGATGAGGCTTTTTAGGAGACATTTGCTTAAACAAAAACAGATAAAACGCATTTACTAAAAAGTAAATAAACCATAAAAGATAAAAATAAAAAGAGCAGTTCGAGTTCTTAAAAATCTACTTTCTTTTATTTCAGGAGGATGTTTCCAGTGCTCAGGGCCAGTGTGACGGGCCTGGACCCAAACGCCATGTATTCAGTGTTGCTGGATTTCGTGGCCGCAGACAATAACCGGTGGAAATACGTGAACGGCGAGTGGGTTCCCGGCGGCAAACCGGAGCCCCAGAGCCCCAGCTGCGTTTACATCCACCCGGACTCCCCCAACTTCGGAGCGCACTGGATGAAAGCCCCGGTTTCCTTCAGCAAAGTCAAACTCTCCAATAAACTGAACGGAGGCGGACAGGTGAGGAGATGGTCGAATATGTGGTTTTTACGCACGAAGAAAAACACTGGGGACAGATACAGACATAGAAGATGAAGTAGAAAGTTGTAAATAATCTTTGAAATGTGGAGGTTGCCACTTGTGAAGCCCTTTGAGGGTTTTTGGTAACCATTCATCACAATTTTTAACCAGCATGTGTTTATGTGTATGTTTTTATTATGTGAAAATCAAATAAATGAATAAATTATAATGAAACTTTTTGCAACTTTTTATGACTATTTCAGGAATTAGAGGAGAAGAAGATGGAGATGGATGCCTGTTATTACAAAAAAAAACTTACATGAGAAAAATTACTGGGTGATAACGTAGTCATTCCTTTTTCCTCTTTATTTTTTATTTTTGTTTTAATTTTTTTTTTTTAAGATTATGCTGAATTCTCTGCACAAATACGAGCCCAGGATACACATCGTTAAAGTTGGAGGTATTCAGAAGATGATCAGCAGCCAGTCTTTCCCTGAAACACAGTTCATTGCTGTCACTGCTTACCAGAATGAAGAGGTGACTTTTGATGAAACTACATCCTCAACCACTTCTAAAACTTAATATCGATTTAAAAACACTACATTTTTCTTCTTCTTGACAGATTACTGCTCTGAAGATCAAGCACAATCCATTTGCCAAAGCCTTCTTAGATGCCAAAGAAAGGTCCGAGCCTCAATTTTCAACCTCATATATTATAAAAGTACATTTTCATGACTAAAAATCGAAGCGTTACTGTGTTTTTTTAACCACAGGAGTGACCATAAAGAAGTTCCAGATCACAGCGCAGACAATCAACAATCCGGCTACTCTCAACGTGAGTTCCCCTTATGTATGAATTTAATTTTTCACACTTAAAAACATGTAGAAATGTAATTATATGTATGTTCTACCAAAAGGAAAATGTCAAGCATTATAGCAAATAGAATAGAATAGAATAGAAGAGAAAAGATATAACAAAAAATAAACAGGTTAGCAAAACTACAAATGCTGCAAACTTAAGCTGATGTACAACTTCTATAATATGAATAGTGGCATAAATCAGATGATGTTTTATTGTCTTGATAGATGTGAACATATGTTTTGTCAAATATTCAAGACATGAAATCAGAACAAAACATCCAATGGAGGAACGTGTGATAAAACTAACCATGAGAATAACAGAATAATGCAATAATAATAATAATAATAATAATATAATAAAATAATAATATAATATGAATAAAAAAAAAACCCAACACCAGCTTTGTCTTCTGTTCTAAATGTGAACTGTGTGTTTGATGCCCACAGTTGGTGGTTGGTTCCTCCCAGGCCAGACTCCCATCTGCCCCAGCAGCAGCCCTCCACAGTTCAGCGGCACGGCGGGCCACTCCTCTGGATCATACTGCGAGCGCTACTCCAGCCTGAGGAGCCACAGGGCGGCCCCTTACCCGAGCCACTACCCCCACCGCACCTCCACCACGAGTAAGTACCCCCAACATGTGCAACACATAAAGTGGAAAACAGGGAAAATCTAGTTTTTGCTTAAAATGTGACCCCCCCAAAAAAACACAAAAGTGAGACGCTCCCAAGTTCAGTTAATATTAATTTTGCTATCCTTGTTTTAATTTTCAGACAACTACATGGACAACACTTCAGGAACTCTGCCCACTCATGACAGCTGGTCCGCTCTTCAGATCCCCAACTCGACAGGCATGGGTACCCTGTCCCACACCACCAACTCCACCACCAACTCCAGGTGAGACCATTAGATAGATAGATAGATAGATAGATAGATAGATAGATAGATAGCAGTAGTATCCACAAACTTAAAAAACTTAAAAAACAACAATAGTACAAACACAGTTATAAACAACACCTTAACACATTAACACCAGTCCAACCAGTTCAACATATTAGTATAAGACGTACATGGGTAGAAAGTGATCTACTAGACTGGCCTATGTGACCTATGTTAATACTGTCAGACTTAGCCATACCTTTATGGTTTGTATCTTCTTATATCCTCATTTAATCCATTTTACTAATTACTTTCATTTACGTATTCATAGGTATGATGTTGGAACTTGGAAATAAAAATAAAAGGGCGGCACATCCCAGTAGAACAATATGCTTAGTGCGGAATTAAACTAAAATCTGTGCATCAGTGTTGCTTCCTTTTTTTAGGATTTATTTAAGCTGTGAGACATTTTCAGCACAATAGTCTGTTTTAAGCACCATAAACTGAAATGAGTTCTGATGAAATCCTCTTAAGTCCCATCATTGGATTTTTGTAGGAGACAAGAGTTTCACAGATTTACTTAAAAAAAAGCCATCCATTGCAAACGACAATCCATAAATTAAAAGAAAATGTGTCTGAGAAAGCTGTCGTATTATGCAGTTTCCAATCAAGGCTATTATTTAATATAAAAAGCAAAACTGTTTACTTTCCTGGCTCTCAGGAGGATCTGCCGTACATCTGCTCTTCTACAGCTCAATAAAAACACATTTGTATAGTTAAATAAATGCTCAGAATTCTTGCTTCTAAACCACAGGTGTCAAACATGCGGCCTGGGGGCCAAATCAGGCCCGCCAATGTTTCCAATTCGGCCCGCGGGATGAATTTGAGAAAAATTGCAAAAAATTACACTGAAGATATTAACAATCAGTGGTGTCAAAATCATTTTAATTCAGGTTCCACATACAGCACATACAGTCTAATTAGATTTAAAGTGGGTCAGACCAGTAAAATATTATCATAATAACCTATAAATAATGACAACCCCAAATTTTCTCTTTGTTTTTTGGTGTAAAAACGTAATATTACATGAAAATGTTTACATTACCAAACTATACTTCTACAAAAAAGTGAATAATCTGAACAAATATGAACAAACAGAAATGTCTTAAGAAAAGTAAATGCGATTTTACCATATTCTGCCTGTTACTAAATGTTTTGTGCGATTGTAATGCACATGTGTAAATGATAAACTGATAAACCGAGGCAGAATATTGTTAAAATCACATTTGTTTTTCTTAAGACAATTCAAGTTGTTCATGTTATTCAGATTTTTAAGGAAACTTTGTAGATGTAAACCTGATCATAATGTAATTTTACTTTTTTCACTGTTAATATTTTACTGGTTCCGCCCACTTGAGATCAAATTGGGCTGAACGTTACTGTGGCCCAGAGGTGCAACAGTCCAAACAATTATCCACTATAAGGAATAAAAAAGAGAAAGCCCAAAAAATTATCCTCTATAACAAAAAAAAAGAGAACAGACCAAAAAATTATCCACTATAACAAAAAAAAAAAAGAACAGCCCAAAAAATTATCCACTATATATTTTCAAAATAACTTTATTTTTATTTTTCACCGACCTCCACTTCTGGTGGGTTACTTCCTTAGCATTAGCCACATTAGCTGAAGGCCTTAAAAATTTTCAGCCTATGCGTTTATTTTTTGGGAGGCCTTAATTTTAAAGCAAGAGACCTTTCAGGTAAACAGCGCCCCCTTAACTGAAAAGATGGATGATGTTTTTTGTTTTTTTTTCTTATAGTGGATAACTTTTTGGGCTGTTCTCTTTTTTTTCTTATAGTGGATAAATTTTTGGGCTGTTCTCTTTTTTTTCTTATAGTGGATAATTTTTTGGGCTGTTGCACCTCTGGGCCACCGCAGAATGTGGCCCCTGAACTAAAATGACTTTGACACCCCTGGTCTAAACTAACCAGTCCTGTATTCCCGTCCACAGTCAGTACCCCAGCCTATGGTCAGTAGCGGGGACCACCCTCACCCCTTCAGGCTCCGCCTCCGGCTCCATCCCAGGCGGTCTGACCTCCCAGTTCCTGAGGGGCTCCTCCTACACCGGCCTGACTCGTCGCTGCCCGTCTCCTCGCCCTCCTCCATGTACGACCCCAGCCTGAGCGAGGTCGGTGTCGGCGAGGCCCAGTTCGAGAGCTCCATCGCCCGGCTCGCTGCGTCCTGGGCTCCTGTCGCTCAGAGCTACTGAACAGCCTCAGCGTGGCGTTGGTGGTGGCAGGACTAAAGACAGAAACACAAAGTCCAGAGTCCAGGTCCGGAAGTGGAACGGTCACAGGATTCAGGGTGTGACACTTCGATGGTTCATCCCAGAGTCTTTCTGTTAAGAATGACAATGTGCAAAGACACAAGTTGATCCGTTTCCTTCCTCCTGCAGAATATTACAGCAGCAAACTGTAGAAAAGCTGCACATTTAGCTCTGCTTTGCTCTTAGTAAATCCTTTACAGATACATGCTTAGTACACATTTATAACATGTTTATTACACCATTTTTTTTTTACTCCCATGTCCAATCAAAACTGAGTAATGCTTGACTTTTTTTTTTTTTTTTAGTATTATTCTTGATCATATGAAATGGAAATTTTGGTTTCTGCTAACACAAACATGTATATTGTGTATATAGAATAAATTAACGTCCAGTGTTTTTCATGTAAATGTGCCTTTCCAGATGCATGACAAATGTTTGCCTTCCATTATCCTACTGAGAGACAAAAGTGCCTTCTGCATCGTGCTCCCCTGCACAAACACATGTACATAAGTATCTATTTGTATTGAACTCACTGTGAGTTTTATTTATGTCATTTAATAATAAATTAAAAATGTTTGTTTTCTCAACTGGATTCCGTTTGTCTCTTTTTACGGACATTTATTGCATTTCTTACTAATTTAAACTACAAAGATGTACAATTTTTGAGCTTTATTAATCAGGAAACAGAACTCACATCTAAATAATGCTGTAATCTGTCAGGTCAATATCAAACAAAGGTTGGTGTGGTTTAATTAATAAGAAAAAAAGCTCAAATGTCGACCTAAAATGCTAAAAACACTCACTGGTTTCCATGTGAGGTCTAACTCCCACTTTGCCCACGGGCATCAAAACCTCAGCTGTGAAGTTTTTAACGCCATGATATGAGCTTTCTTTAAAAACAGCATCGTCACGACTTCGCTAAGTGAACGTGGCTTCTCTGACATGTAACTAAAATGACAAGTGGATGGAGAGGGGTCTGGTTTAAGAAATCGACTGGGTTACTTTCCATCAGTGACACCTTTCTGTTACAGTCTGCGTTATGGTGCGACACACGTTCAGATCTGCATGTTAGGACTGAATAAGGACCAAACAGCAGCACCTGGAAGGGACACACTTACCTCTCCAATAAATATAAGATAAGTTAAAATAAGGTAAGAAAAGATAAGATAAAATGAAATAAAATAACAGAAAAAATAAGAAAACGTAAAATAAAATAAGATAAAATAAGGTAAGACAAGATACGACAAGATAATATAAAATAAGATAAAATAAGGTAAAAAAAGATAAATAAAATAAAATAAGATAGCATAAAATCAGATAAAATAAGGTAAGAAAAGATGAGATAAAAGAAATAAAATAAGACAGAAAATAAGATTAGATAACGTGAAATAAGAGAAGATCAAATAAGATAAGATAATGTAAACAAGATAAGATAAAATAAGATAACGTAAAATAAGATAAGACGAGATAAGATAACGTAAAATAAGATAAAATAAGATAATGTAAAATAAGATAAGATCAAATAAGATAAGATAATGTAAAACAAGATAAGATAAAATAAGATAAGATAACGTAAAATAAGATAAGACGAGATAAGATAACGTAAAATAAGATAAAATAAAATAAGATAATGTAAAATAAGATAAGATCAAATAAGATAAGATAATGTGAAACAAGATAAGATAAATAAGATAATAACGTAAAATAAGATAAGATAAAATAAGATAAGATATCGTAAAATAAGATAAGACGAGATAAGATAACGTAAATAAGATAAAATAAAATAAATAACGTAAAATAAGATAAAATAAGATAAGGTAAAACAAGATAAGATAAATAAAATAAGATAAAATGACGTAAGATAAGATAAGATAAGATAAGATGAGATAAGATAATAAGATCTGGTCCGCTGTAAGGTTAAAACAATACTGAGTGTAATGTGTGTGAGGAAAAATTATTTTATTCATCTCATTCTCAATCAAGCAAAATTACACCCAAATCTCTATTCTTTAAATCAGGATATTGATAATGACAGTTTTCTAGGGACAGATGTCTGAGTCACTCCTGAGATGATTCAATCATGATATGATTCCCACGTTATCGACACTATCATGATATAACGAAGCTGTGATACTCAATATATTACAAGAAAATCACCTACAATATACCACAATATCTAAATAAGAGAAGAAGAAACAACACTGTGGTGAAATGACACAAACTGAGATGAAACAATTGCTCTAATACAGATAAAAAGGTACAAAAAAGTGTATAGAATCTTAACCTCCAATGTCCAAGTGTCCCATCATTATATATACATATACATGTAAAAAGAAATTAAAAGTACAGTATGAAAATCTTTATATTTACAAACTGTCCTGTCATAGAAAATGTAAATAACCTGAACAGCTATGAAAATCTAAAATTTCCTTTAAAAAATAAAAAAAAAATGCAATTTTAACAGTATTATGCCTCAGTTTATTATTTATACATGTGCATTACAACTTATGGATCACAGTATATCAACAAAGGCACAAAATATTTAGTAACAAGCATCTGGAACTGGAAAATATCCCATTTAACCTGTCAAGACTCAGTGAGACCCTTGACTGTCAATGTCTTCTGTAGTTTTTGCACTTTGTAAATTCATTCCATGGGTCAGACTGAAGCTTTTGGAGGGCCACTTTTGGTTTGTATGCCATATGTTTAACACCCCTTAACCAAACAAATAAAAATCATCATCAGAATCATCATTAGAATACTTTATTAATCCCAGGGGGCAATTATTGGGTGTTATAATGGCTCCATTCAAGTCTAATAAAAAGGAACAGGAAAGAAACGATCAATACAACAACAAAAACAAAGTAAAAACATATACATAAATAGAGCTCTAAATCAGGGGTGTCAAACTCATTTTGGTTCAGGGCTCATATTTAGCACAATTTGATCTCAAGGGCCAGACCAGTAAAATAGTGACTTAATAATCTATAAATAATCACAAATCCAAGTTTTTCTTTTGTTTTAGTACAAAAACCAACAATTAAATTATGAAAATATTTACATTTTACAAAAAAGATGTGAATAATCTGAAAAAGCAGAAATTTCATTTGGAAAATTAGTGCAATTTTAACAATATTATGCCTCGACTTATTATTTACATGTACATTTACACACAATGATACATAAACATTTGTTACATAAACAGAATATTTTTTAAAATTTTGGAGTTTGGAACTAAAATTTGAACAATTTCTACAATATTCCATCTCCTGTTATTAACACAACTACAGATCACAGTGGATCCATAAATGCACAAAACATTTAGTAACAGGCAGAATATGTTCAAATTGCACATTTCAGGTTGTTCATCTTTGTTTTTATTTATGTATTTATTTGCATTTTATTGTGAAAGAATAGTTTTGTAAATGT